>NW_006159525.1:9679731-9715365 GCF_000334495.1 Tupaia belangeri chinensis | reverse complement strand
TTCCCTAAAAATATTTAAAACATAAGTTTTCTAAACTTTGATTTCTTCATCTTTAAAATAGTTATGATAAAAGCATCAACTACACCTGCAGGTTGTTGTAGGATTAAATAAGAGAACATGTATAAAGTGACAAGTACAGTACCAAGTACATTCAATTTATGTTCTTTTAAAAGAAATTGGGAAAAAAAATAGAGCTCATGTTCAGAACCAGCATGCATCTGGCTTTCCTCGGTGTCTTCTTAGTTCATTTTGTGTTGCTTTAGCAAAAATACTGAAGACTGCGTAACTTCTGAACAGAACCTATTTCTTTCTTTCTTTTTTTTTTTTTTAACTTTCTCTATTTATTTAAATTTGACTAGAGAGGGATGGGGGTGGGGTGGAGTGAGAAAGCAAGCACCAGGTCCTGGACTCAAACCCTAGTGGGCCATGTGGGAATCCAGCACCCTTAACCACCGCACTACCTACCAGCTGCCAGAAACCTTTCTAACAGTGCAGTAGAGTGGGAAGTCCAAGATTAAGGCGCCTCCAGGTTCAGTTTTCTGGTGAGGGCTGCTCTCTGCTTCCAAGGTGGTGCTGCACTCTGCGTCCTCTGGGTGGAGGAACACTGCCTCCCATGTGTGAAGTGGGAGGGCAAAGCAACACACGCCATCATGCCTTTTTATCAGGGAATCTAGCTCCAGTCACAAAGGCTGGATTTAATTTCCCTCTTATGATTTAAGCAGCCCCTGAGGGTTTCGTCTTTTAATATGGTTGTGTCAGCAATCAAGTTTCAGTGAGAATTCCAGAGGGGACAGAACATTCAGACCACAGCAGCAGGTGAATGCATTGGCACACTCTTCACGAGGGAAGTCACCATCATGGAAGGGTGCGTGAGAAAGTTCAAGCATCTTGCTTCTGTGCCACCATGTTCTTCACCAATTTGAGTGATTTTTTTTCTCCCCAGAAATCTTTTGGGATAGGGCATATGCTATTTTATAAATGTTGTGCTTCATAAACCAGTGCAATTTTTTATGTAATGAACTTATATTGCAATTTTTAATATGGAAAAAAGTAACTGTTTTGGGGGGTGAATTTCAGTACTGATGTCACTGCTTTGGTAGAAGAGATTCAGAAAGCAGAACCTCTAATCACGACTTCACGTGCAGAGCAAGTCAAACTTCTCATAGAGAGATTACAGGAGAAACTCGGACAGCACAGCGACCACCAGTTCTATCTTTTTAAGGTAATGCAAGTTTAACCGTACCAGGTGGAAGAATTTCAATGAACAAATTAATGTCTTATTAACTAGTGTTTCACTAGAAATGTTTTTCTTCCCCTAAAAATATTGCTTGCTGTCCATAAAATGCTTGTCAGTAGTTTATTTCAATGTCTTATATTTTCTAAGACTAAATCTCAAAAATGTATTAAATGGATGATTGGTAGTCAAAACATTTAGTTCTTGAAAGGTTAAAGAAATACTTATAGTAAGCTTAGCTCCCCTTAATAATGATAAATTAAATAAATTAAAAATGTCCTAGTTATAGTAACATTAAGAAATTGTTTCATGATGTATCAACACTTCATATTATCTGCTTCCATGTGAACTAAACTATACTTCGGTAAATTACTTATATGGATCAAATAAGTTTAATTTGATGTCAATATAGTTATTTTTCTCTGTAGGTTTTAATTGTCAAATTAAGGCTGTAACATGTAGTCCATACTTCAAGAGCAGGTTTTATTTTTTTCTTTATTAGAAATATTTAAGTTTATTCTAGAACTTATTCATATTACACTGATTTTGTTTTTTATGATTTGAATTTAATTATGATAATAAAATATAATAACTTATATACTCGCTTATTTTACCTGAATCAAACTTCCAGTCATTCTTTGGTAGTCACTCAAGTTTCTGAGAAAGGATGAGGTTATTCTTGTCATCTGTCTTTTTCCAGCAGGTGGCACTGTTTAGCTTCAAATATGAGCTTTATGACCTTGTAATTTGTCCTCCAGAAGGAACATTCTTGATAGTGAACGGACACACTACATAGTTACACTATAGCAGCAGACAGAACAGACAGTCCCGACCTAGCCAATCACCCTGTTAATGAATTATCCAATTTACGTATCTCGTTAGACATCAACTATTTGTTAGTTAACATAGGGACCAAAAGTTAAATAAGACTGTAAAGGAGGTTTAGGAAAAATAATAATAATAATGCAAGTAATAATGCATTGTAAAATGTAAGTTTGAAACATATTTAATGTATTTCTTGTATGCAATGTCCATACGTATGTACAAAGTCATATGCCTTAGAATGTTTTAGAATGTTACAAATGAGTGCTATTTGGTCACTTACTTAGTAACCATGCTTTCTTAAAGGTAAATAAATGGAAATTCAAAGCCCATTATGCTTCCGTAATTATCTGTAACTACCACATGTATTACTTGTCTTTATAGCAGAAGGCACAATGCATTTTTTTCCCTCATTTGTTTGGGCATTGGATAGTGTCAGTTTATTACACGTCGTTAAGCTGACACTGGATGTCTTCATTAACTTGAGTTTCACTGGAAATGTAAAAATATTGTTTTCTGTACAATGCTTGTCATAGTTTATTCCAGTGTCTTACATACGTGAAGTTAAAATGAATGCCCTACGGTTAATTCGGTCTGAGTCTGAAATACATGGCGTTTCTTTCACTGAAGGTTCTCAGAGCACATGTACTGCCGTTGACTAACGTCGCCCTTAACAAATCGGGCTCGTGGTAAGGTTCCTTTTTTTACGTCTAACTTTTAGCCATCAAGGGACAAAAAAGTTTCACGGTGCTATTTGTTGAAGATTCCAGTTAGCTAAGGATAGGATGGCCTTGTTTCTCTGATTTCAGTACAGAGTAACAGGAGAGCTGAGGCCCTCTGTCCCTGGGCTCTAATCCGAGTGTGCTATAATGCTTGTGCCATTGTAGGCGGGAGGGATATTGGGATTCCACAACAGTCAGGTGGGGAGACCTTTTATTTGCTTGGGTAGCACCAGGGTTGTGATCAGTCACCTCAGAGCAGGTATTTTCCATTCAGTTCAGTGTTTTAGAGTATGGTCAATAAAAACTTCAGGCCTGGGTGTACTGCATGGCATTGATCAGCTTGGAACCTGAAGCTCTAGGTAAGGAAGATGAGGGAGAAAGCCCGTCTGGACCTCCAGGCGTAAAAGTAAACATGTCTGTGTTAGTTTTCTAGGGCGGCCATAATAACAGTACAGAGAGGCTTATATGACAGAAATTTATTGTCTCACATTTCTAAAGGTTACAAGGGCAAGGTCGGCCTGTTGGTTCCTTCCGAGGGCTGTGAGGAAGGAGCTGTCCTTCAGTTCCCTCCCAGGTTCACTGGTGCCCTTCAGTGTGCGGAAACAGCGCCCTGAGTGTGGGCCTCATCTTCGTGTCACGTTCTCCCTGAGTGTGTCGGCGGCTGCATTTTTCCTTCTCATAAGGACACTGGTTATTGGATTAGAAGCCCACCCTATTCCCACGTGCCCTCATCTTAACTAACCGCATCTGCAGTGACTATTTTCAAATGTAGTCATTGTGAGGAACTGTGGGGTGGCGGTAGGACTTCACCATATGAATTTCGGGGGAGGCAATTTATTCAGTAACAATGTCTGTAGTGCACGTGTGTGCAGTTGCAAATGCAGGTCTACATTTATCCGAAGGTAGAGGAAGATCATAGGAGAGGAAGCTAGAAGGACGATACCTGGGAAAGGATGAAGGATACTCTGTTCTGTCAACTTTCCTTCCAGGTGGACTTTGGTATCAGAATTAGTTTTTATTATTTTATCATTACCACTTGACACTTGGTTTTTAAATTTTATGGGTTTTTCCTTTGCTGGGAAATAATCTTTCATTGTACTTCCGTGTCTGTTTCAGAGCCATTGTTTTTCTATTTCAGAGCTATTTTAAAAAGGAAGTCTTTTTAATAATTGAATCCTTAAGGAATGACTAATATGCTCCTATTTTACATTAAAATATTGGATGTCTGGGCCAGGTGGTGGTACAGTGGTAACAAAACTGGACCCACATTGTAGGTCCTAGGTTCCATCCCGGAACCTCCCTGGGCATGCCAGGCACACACACACATGCCTATGAACTGGGCTATCTGAGTCTAGGGATGGAACACAGTGTGAGGATTGTTGAGATTTCTGTCTCTCCATTCCCCCCCCCCCACCTTATGGAAGCAATAAATAAACTTTAAAACATGTCTGATGTCACTATGCCAAGTGTTCTTATAGAATAGTCATGTTGAAAGATCTGTTTACTAATTGACATATATATATATATATATATATATATAAAGGGGATAGATGCGTGTGTTTGTGTGTGTTTGTGTGTGTATAATTGATGTTGGGTTGTTGAAAAAGTCATGTTGCATTTTTGCATAGAAAAATACATCATGACTTTTCTGATAACCCAATAGAAGGTACATGTATTTGTTTGCCAGAGAAAGGGCAACACATCTCCCAGTGGGCCCGGTCGTGGCCCAATCCATTTGACTCCACCTATCCATGCTGCTGGGATTCTGGGCACTCATGCACTGGCACCTGGTGTGTTTGTTAAGCTGTCGAGGCCAGGACCTGAACCACAGTTGGCCAGGTGGAATCTGGCTCCTTCAACCACTATGCCTTGGGGCTGGCTCCATGTACGCAGTAAACAGAATATAGTTATTGAACTCAGTATTTCAGTCAATGTTGTAGGTCCCGGGGAACACGGCGGTAAATCAGATGGGCCATGGCACTGGCGTGCAGAGGGAACTCTGGTTCTTTGGAGACTAGCAAGAAGGTGAATGTGGCAGAGCTGGCTGTGCTTTTGGGAGAAGCTGATATTCTGGGTACTGCTGCCCTTACGACCATGAGCAGAAGTTTGAGTTTTCTTCCAGGGTCCTAGGAAACCATTTGAGAAAGCTTAAAAAACATACCCAGTTTCTGTAAGGAAAATAGATCTTTAAAGATCTTGCTTGAGCCAAGATCCCCTAGAAGCTGGTTTCATTTCTTTAGGAAAGAGATGGTAACATGAAGCTGGTGAGAAGCGGCCACATTAGGGGCGTATTCTGGTGTTGCCGCAACGCAATGTCAATGTACTGATAGATACGTGTGGAGGGAGGAAAAGGGGAGACCAAGGTGATACTGAGACTTCACGGTCAGAACAACGGGAAGAATGATGCTAATGATTGGGATGTGTTAGAGTTTCAGGAAATGTTACTGATTATTGTATGCATTATTTAATTACATATATCTAGAAATGTAACCATTATAAGCAGTCTAGCTCTTAATTTTATTTAGTGACTTGTTTTGGAGTTTGAGATAAAAAATTGGTGAGCTTCCAAGTCACTGGATTTAGATTTTGTTTCCAATTTAGCTGTTTTTTTTTTTTTTTTTTTTTTTTTTTTTTTTTTTTTTTTTTGTGGCACATAAAATTTCCATCATAAAAAGCAAAATAGCATCATTACCCTGCAGGTGAAAAGGTCTCTACTAACCCGCTGCCTTCCCTCCCTGCAATGTGTTTGTATTCCTGCGTTAGCTTTATCACAGGGAGCTACGACCGGACATGCAAGCTCTGGGACACGGCGTCTGGAGAGGAGCTGCACACCCTGGAGGGCCACAGGAACGTGGTCTACGCCATAGCGTTCAACAATCCTTACGGGTCTGTGAGTTCACTCTCTCGTTCCCCACTAAATCGCTTCTTCATCCTGCTCTGTCTTGGGGGAGGAAAGGAAGAAGATAGATGACTATAACTTATTGAGCATCTGGTATGTGCTTCGGAAGCATTTAAAATACCACCTTCAATGCTTGAAGGAGTCTTTGGTACAGATAGTATGACTTTCATACAAAGAATATGTAAAACAAGTACGCATGCGAGTACAGAGAGCTCAATCCCTCTCTCCTAAAGAGAGAGGGAGTATTGTGATTTCACTTAGAGAGTCTTTAAAGATGACCTGAGATTAAAACATAAGCCTGAAGGATGGAAGGTAGGGAGAGTGGAGAGAGCACCGTGGGCAAAAGGACTTCACCAGTCAGTACTCGAAGGTGGGATTTGTTGAGCACTCAGTGGCCAGTCTTTCTAGTGAGCATTTCATGTTGAGAAATAGAAGTGGGTGAGGTCCGAAACTCCTGTGGAGTTTAAGCTCTGCTCTGTAAGACTGAGTAGCTATCAAGGGTTTGGGAACAAAGGAGTGAAATAACGAAAGTGCAGTTTTAGAAAGATTGCTCTGGCAGAGTGAAAGGGTCAGAGCGTTTGGAGGTGGGAAGAAACAGAAGGCAAGGAGATTAATTAGGAAGCAGATACAATAACACATTCATGAGACAATGACAACTCCATCTGGAATAGTGGCAGAAGGAATAGAGAAATAGTATAAAAATTCAAAGCATTTAGGGTAGAAATTTTGTTCTGTAATTTTGAAAAACGATATCACTGTATCTTGTGAAAATGTAATACATTTTCAAAACACATTAATCGCTATGACATAATCAAATTTAATTGGTACATTAAAATGATTAAATACTCCAATTAAATTATGGAAAATTTAGCTTTGATCTATGTATTTTTACATTACAGAGGATGACAGTTTTTATACTGTACTATGCCAACTTGTGAAAAGAAAGATCGTATTGAACTTATGAATACTGTTTTACTTCTACTATAATTCCTACATTTGTTGCAAAGCTATTTGAAGGATATTCTCTATAAAATATTAATAATATCATATCCTTTAATAGTGTAATTAATGGATATGCTATTTTGGGATGTCTGTTTGAGAAGACAGTTTTGTGGGAATGGAGAGTGAATACTTTCGACCCTTCTATTGGTTTGTACCAAGAACCACTGGTGAAAAATCTCCTTGTCCAACTAGATGTCTACCTATCCCAGTCTGGCGATTTGTGTATGGACTGAATCAGGGTTTTTCATTGCACTTTGGGGCACTGAGGTCTCAGCAAAGTAAGTTTACAACAACCAGTAAAAAATAAGATATAATATGTGTGTGTGTGAGAGAGAGAGAGAGAGAGAGAATGAACTTCAACTAGTTTATTTTATCTGATTTTTATATTAGATCAGAACTAAGCCTTGATTCAATAAAGTAATTCTAAGAAACATTGACATTAGTAATATCTTTTATAATGTGGTGTATTGTGAATGTAGAGAACAGTTTGTGATAGAACAGAAATTGGTCAACAACTAACAGCAACTTGAGACTAATTTGAGGCAGAAATAATGGAGAAATGAGTCAGAGAATTAATAAAGAACTTATTCCAAGCTTATCTTGGGCAGAATTTGAAAGACTTCAGCAGCTCATGGAAAATGCCTTCTACTGGATGCCAAAGGAGAAAGCCAATCCAGAGATTTCAAGTGAAGTACTCAGGCTTGTGTGTTATGTAGCTTTGGTGGGTGGGTGTTCACCAGATGGAGCTGACCTAAGCATCTATAGGAAGGGCCTTGCTTTCTTTTCATATGAGAGACCATAAAAATACTGTGTGCATGTTCTTGGAACAGAAAAGAGAAGCGAAACTTTTTATTAAGCCAGAGGGCATGTGTGCTCATCAGAAAGAAACACAGAGGAAGAGGGAGAAAGCACTCCCAGTGGGGCCTGGTCATGCAGTCCTCTACTCCATCTCCCCATCCGTCAGGATCTGGGGCATGCATATACACATGCCTAGCGTATTTTCCAAGTCATTGAACCTGGAATTTGACCCACATGGTCAGTCATGTGGGATCTGTCTCCCTTGACCACTAGGTTGTAGGACCAGCCCAGAGAAACAAGACATTAGTATTTGTCTGAGCAAATATAAATTCTGAAACTGTAATGGGCACTTGTAATTAGCTTAGTATGTGTAGTTGGGTCTTACGATCCTTACAGACTTGCACTGAACTTTCACTGTAAATAATGACAAAGTTGGGTGGATATTTTGATGACTTTCTATAAAAGACTGAATGGACTGGGGAAAAAGAAAAGGTTTTAGTTCCAAGGTCAAAGGCCAAACAGGCTAATCTGCTTCTACTCCTTTGTTATCCACTGTGCATCATGACTTTTCCAACCACCCAATGTGTAGGGATCAATGGATTAATATCTCGTCTTAGTTTAGTGTGTCATATAATGTGGCTGAATTTGTTTTTAAAATCCAATTTTTTTGTTTGTTTTAAATCTTAGTGACAAAATAGCCACTGGGTCCTTTGATAAGACTTGTAAATTATGGAGTGTAGAAACGGGAAAATGTTACCATACCTTTAGGGGACATACCGCTGAAATAGTGAGTATATTTAACAATTTGTTTTATATTTGAATTGCTGTTTCTTTTTAGGATTCCATTATAAAACTAGTGGTTCTACTTTTATAATTAGTTTTCAGATCCTTTACTCCTATTTTGAGTCTGTTTATACTGTATAATGGTGGTATTGATATAATTTAAACATTATTGCCGTAATAGCTTGCAGATGTTGTCAAGAGCTATAGCCTGTGTTGTCTAAATAGACATGTACTATAATGAGTATGTGCGTACAATGTTCCATCTTACTTTTATTTCATTGACTTATCTTTAAAGGGCTGATTATACAAGGATTGCTGAAGCTATTAAAATAGCTTTGAAAATAACATTTTTAATATCATGTGAAATGTCTAGATTGGTTGTTTTTGGCTATCATTAGAACTCAGATTTATAAGAATAATCTGATACTTGCTTACTTTTACTTTTGGCTCTCAGCTAATTCTATGTTACATATTATACCAGTAAGGTAACTGGCACCCTATGGGACAGGTGGTAGCTTTTAAAAATAAGTGCACTACTGCTCCTAAAAATCAAGGGTGTTTTAGTCAGAGCTTTATATATGGAAATATTTCTCTGATTATAAAGAATTCTCAGGTTATGTTTTATTTATTTATTTATTTAATTTATTCACATTTTGTCACATTTACTTTACATATCAAAACATTTTCACTCATAGTCCATAACTCTTGAGTTAATAAACATTTGAAAATTTCCCAAGAAATTGAATTTTAAAAATAACTTTCAAAATATTTGTTATAATTTTGTTTGTGACCCTGTAACAGAAACCATATGACTTTAAGTATTTTTTTAAATAATTATTTTAAATTTATTTATTTATCTATTTTAATTTGACCAGAGAGGGACAGAGTGAGAGCAAGAGCCAGAGAGAGAGAGAGAGAGAGAGAGAGAAAGCAAGACAGCAAGCCGTCAGGTCTGGGATTCGAGCGGTAGTTGGCTATGTGGGAGTCTAGTGCCCTTAACCACCATGTACCTGCTGGCCCCAGTTTTAAATATTTTTGAGAAAATGCTTACATCTCAACTATTCAAATTGTTGAGAAGCAAACACCCAGCTCATAATTCACACAGGAACCTTCCCAACTCAGTTTTGCCTACCACATACTCTGTGGTTCAACCTCTGCTAGCAAAGATCAACCTCTTTTTCTTCCTTCAAAGTCTTCCTCAAGGCAATCCTGTGGCTGCTCTTTTGTAACCTCTACTGATTATAACGCTGGGTGGGCAAAGTCCAGGTTATTTTATGGAACGGATTCTTTCCTATGACTTCTCCAGTATATTTACAGGTCTCTGGGAAGGATCTAGTCTAGAGGGAAGGAAGAGTTAGCAGACATACCTCTTCTAGGAATTCAGGGAAGGGGGTCCTAGAATGAGTGTTGGGACCTTGTCTCTGCTTGTGAGACTGAAAGGAAGGAAAGTATGTCTAAGTGAAGAAGTTCCCACCTGACCTGTGAATTTTCACAGGGAAGTAGTAGGAGTCCAGGTTATCTGTTGTGGAGAGCAGAGGGAGGAAGAGTGGAATGGCAGAAGGCACTGGGGCCAGAGGGATGTTAAACAGAGTAGGGAGTGGAGCTGAGGACTCAGCAGAGGACAGAGGACATGAATGAGCAATACCAGGCATCCATCCTGTTTTCTTAACTTACCTTGCCTATGTCATGAGGCAGGGAAGGCAGGTGATTGGATAAAGTCTTAGTGTGATGCAAATTAACAGCAGGCATTTATGTAGAGGGTGCATTTGAAAGATGGGCGCTAAGAGTGACTAGGATGCTGGCAGGAGTGATGCTTCCAGGATGTCTGTTGAATGAAGATAATAAACAAGGAGAAAAGACAGGGTCCCAATGAGATGGAAGGTATCCTGGGTTGGGGGAGTAGTATGCAAGAGAGAAAGTTGAAAGTATTGGGAAACACTAATGAGAAGTTGGTGAATTGGTGGTGAATCTTCAGGAGGTGATGTCAAGGCCCAGACTATGGTGTGGAAGTGATTACTGAAGAGGAGTCCAGGGCAAGGGTCTGGGATACTGGGTGAACTGCTTACATGAAGCCCACCAAGGACCTGGAATCAATACTGAGCCAGTAGCCAAAGTCCTTGAGGAGTGAGAGAGTGAGATTGAAAGCGTTGTGATAACAACGGCAAAGAAGATGGAAGCCAGATAGCACGAGTCTCAACAGAGATGAGTTTTGCTTTTGTTCTTGTTCTACTGTGGTCTGGAAGTGGCAGAGGGCGCCAGAGGCCCTCTGAGCTTGAGCTAGGAGAACACACAGCCTCTGGTCAAGAAGAAGCCACTTCAGATTCAACATGGGGACAGTAAGTCACCCATATTTACTTTTGCTGTGTATTTGTACAAAGATTTAAACTGAACCTGCCAAAGTAATTGCATCTTGCTTTTTCTTATATATAATTAAAGTCTGGAAACTCATCTTTCTAACATTCCTTCCATTTCGTGTAATTCAGGTGTGCTTGTCATTTAACCCTCAAAGTACGTTGGTGGCTACAGGAAGTATGGACACAACAGCCAAACTGTGGGACGTTCAGAATGGAGAGGAAGCGTTCACCTTAACAGTATGTCCTTCGGCCTGTTCTGTTTGTTTGCCTTTGCATTTTTGTTACAAAAGGAGCTCTATGTTAGAAGACATTTTGCACTATTGGTTTTCAAATTGTAGTGGAGGAGTGTTCTGACTGCTGTGCTAGGGATACCAAGGAAGACTCCTCGGTAGTTCTGGGGAAGCCAGATTGAGCTTCCCATTTGAACTAACTTCAGCCCATAGAAAACACAAACTATAGCTTAGAACCTTGTTATGACTGTAAACTAGTAGAAAGTGTCTGATCTCTGGGTATCCATGACAACATCTTCACTTTCTCTAGGGTCATTCTGCCGAAATCATCGCCTTATCATTTAACACTTCAGGAGACAGAATCATCACAGGTTCTTTCGATCATACAGTGGCTGTGTGGGATGCTGGTACCGGAAGGTGATTCTTAAGTCTTAAGAATTTTTTAAGCCTGGATCTAGGGATCATGAAGACACTCTATTATTTATCAGTTTAATCTTAAATCTATTAACCGGGTGTCATGCAAATAGGACACATTGAAAACATAAATGGATTCCTTCATTAATCATATTTCTGACCCACAATATATGTGCTTTCTTTGAATTCTGAGCAAAATAATGCCAAACAGCAACATAAAAAGAGAATATTAGCTTTAGCCTGGTTATTTAGCTATTATTTTATTCCTTGTTCTATATAATCATGTTTCAGTGGATTATCATTATGGTAGGCATAAATATACTATTAAATAAATAAAACTCATAGTTAATTTTCCAAATTTAATTTGCCTAAGAACTTTAATTTCCTTCCTAATGATTTTTGGTCCTAGTTGCTAAGAAGTTAACTAAATTAGCATCTATTTGTGTTGGAAAGCTCCACTCTTGGGGTTGTCTGCACTTGAAAAAAGAGGCTGCTTTCCAGGAGCACTGACTGAGATGTACCCAGGAAGGCATCAGAGAGGAGGCATGGCCTTTCTGGTATTTGACGTGTAGTTTCTGAACCACCAGGGGTCCACTCATCTGGTGTAAGATTAAGTCTAAAATTTCGAACTGCCCTTGTTATTTAATACCCATAGCTTTCTGAAGTGTTGCTTTAATGTTATGTTTGATTACTTAAAACTTAAGTACATTTTTGTTTAAACAAAATTAGTCCTCTCTTTTTGAGTTACAGTAGAGCCATTTTTTGTTTTGTCTTCAGATTTATTGTGTGAAATCCCACGTTTAGTTCACACAGCTGGGCTTGATCTCATTATTGTGCATATCCACAGTATGTACTGTCATCAGTTTTAATCATTTCCATGTTGCAGGAGGGTATGTACGTTAATTGGTCATTGTGCTGAAATTAGCAGCGCCTTATTCAATTGGGACTGCTCTTTGATATTGACTGGCTCTATGGACAAAACCTGCATGGTGAGCAAAAGAAACACCTTCCACTTATATTGCGTCCACACGCTTCACTGTCAGATATTCCTGAGAACATTCACAAATTCCAAATATAGTACAAAATTAAGGTATTTACTTATACATGATAATTGGTCATTTTTCAAGTTTCAGATTTCTCAAAGTTGAAAGTCTCATGATACAGTAAAATAATTTTAATTGTTTTAAAGGTATTAAAGGTCTTATTTAAAAGATATGTTGTTTTTGTTTAGTATCCACTGTTCATGTATTAAGTTTTGATTAGAGTGACCCTCAAGGACCCTCACATTCAGTATTTCCTTGCCTCTAAGAAATGTGGAAGAATCCAGAACTTATATTCTAGAATTCATAACACTTGATTACATGTTTAATGTATTTTGTGCTTTTCATTTTATGACATTGTAGTTTCAGAAAAGATTCTTAGTATTTGCTGTCTTCCCAGTAAAGAGAGGCTCCTTCCACGCCAGTCCTTAAGCACAAAGTATGAGATTTTTGTTTTCTTTTCCCAATGCAGTGGTGGATTCTAAATGTCTGACTTTGGTTTTCTCTGTATCCTAAGTGTGCTTCCTAAATAGTTGACTGTGGTCCCTGTTCATAAATTAAGATAAAGCTAATAGGAAATGTAAAAATTACACAAGCAATTCTGGCAGATTTATTTTATTTTATTATTTTTTAACCAGCCACAGTATGTCATTAAGACCACTGACCCTCTTCACATTTTAGACAGGAAGTCTTAGTCTTTTTCTTTTTTTATTGCAGTTGTGGGATGCTCTTAGTGGAAAACATGTGGCAACCCTAACGGGTCATGATGATGAAATACTAGATAGCTGCTTTGATTACACCGGAAAGCTTATTGCCACAGCCTCAGCGGATGGTAGGTGATCTATTCGTGCATTTACTTGTGGAGAGATGGATGATTTGTTTGGTAAATACACCTGATTGTACACTGTGGGTCATCTCTCCAGTAACCAGCTAGAATGGATACTACATATGCCTCATCTCCATTTTGGTTACTTGTGTAGCCATGGTATGTCCGTATCATGCTCTTGACAATTACACGTGATGCTGTACAGTCTGTGCCATCTCCCTGACAGCCACCTGAGACTTTGGTCCTCTCCAGGATAACCACATACGAGGCTGTCCTCTGAGCAGTTCTCCCTACCGAACTCACTACATGAGAATACCCGATGTTGGCCTCATCAAACTTACCTCCATTGATGGTGCTGTAAAAAATCTGCACCATGTCCTTAAAAACCACATGCTGGAGACAGCAGGCAGTGTAGTGGTTAAAGTGCTGGACTTCCATATGGCCGACCACTGCTTGAGTCCTGAACCCAGTAGCTTTGAAAATCACTGCAGGCATGTAAACGTGCATGCTCTGAATTCCAGGAGGAGAATGCCGAAGAGACTGTGGCATGACCATCTCTGCTGAGGGGTGATTCCCCACTTTTCCTTTCCCTGTCTCTCTCTGCCTTGCTCTCTCTGGGGGGAGTGCATGTGCCCTATGGTAAAAAAGAACAAAAACAAAACCAAAAAAACCCCACACATGTTCTTCCAGTATGGTTGCCAAATCTTTATGATCAGCGTATGTGATGTTATGCCATACTCTAGCTTTTCGATGGCCTCTTACGGTTTTCCGCCATGTCTATAGCACCTTATTGATAACCGTGTATAGTGCTATGTCAGGCTTGCCGCAATTCCATGAAGACCACATGTGATCTACATTATATCTGTCCTCTCCCTGTTGAACACGTATGTCAGTGTGACATCATGTTGTGTCTGTCCCATATATTAATCTACTGGTGTCTGCCTCATCTTTTTAAAAGTCACATAATATTCCATACTATGGCTTTATGTACTGTTTAAGACCGTGTTCGATACTATGCCGCATCTGCCTTATATCCTTGGGAACTACTATGACACTCTAATGTCTGTGTTATCTCTCTGATGACAACACATCATGACATGCTACGTCTGTGCCGTCTTATCACCTGGTAAGACACTCCACTATGACGCATCATCTCCCCGGTGACCGGGTAGACACAGCATTGTCTTCATGATCTTGTCAATGGCCACGAGTGATAGCACGTGTACTGCATCATGTTCTTAAAAACACGCATGATATTGCACAGCACCTACATCATCTACTCGATGGTCACTAGGGTTAAACGTAATGATTTCCTTGACAGCCATGTGAAATGCTGCATCGTACGTGCCTCATGTCGTAGACGGCCATGTGTGATGTCACCTGTGAGATCTCCTGAGCAAGTATATATGATGTTACACTATCACTTTATCATGTCTTTAACCAGCTCATACGATGTTGTAGTATGTGACCTATACCATTTCTGCACCATGTCCATAGAAGCCATGTAGGATAGTGTACTACGACTTGTCCCCAGGACAGATTCGTATGACACTGTACTATGTCTGTGTCGTTTGGAAAGTAGAGTCTGATGATATAATTCTTTTAGTTTATTTTTTTTTGCAATTTTTTTTTTTTTTTTTTTTTTTTTAGTTTTCCTTAGTGTGCTTGCACTTGCCGGAGAGCAAGAGAGAAAGTGTGAAATCACCCCCGCCCTGGGGGATGGCCACACTGCAATCCCTTCTCCATCCTCCATTCAGGATTTTGGGCATGCACACGATACGCCTGGTGTATTTTTCAAACCACCAGGAGGTCTGGGACTTGAACTGTGCAGTTGGCCATGTGGGATCCAGTCACCTTAAACTCCATGCTCCCTGGTGGCCCCATGATACAATACTTTGTGTTACTTCCCTGACTGTTACTTATGATACTTCAGTATGTCAGCCTCATACTCCTGATAAACACCTGTAGCAGTGCAATACATCTCAGTCAAATCATGGTATCCTCATATGACACAAAACTGTGTCTGTGTCATCATCCTGAGGCCCACGTGTACCACTATTCCACGCACCATCTTCTGGTAGTGCGTGAACCACATGGTATCTGAGTCATCTTCCTGACAACCGAAATGATGCTACAGCCTTTTTGGACCATCTCCTTGACAACCATGTATGAAGTTATACCGTGGCTCATCATGTCCTGACAGTGGATGAAGCTATGTTATGTTTGCACATTTTAAAATAATCCTGTGTGCTATTCTAGTAGTGGTAATCTCTATGACAACCATGCACAGTCCTGTAAGGTGCCTGCATTTCTTCCTTGGCAGTCACGTGTGATGTTACACTTGGTGAAACCTCGGGACCTGCACAGGTAACGCTGTTCTGTAACCGCGTTCTCTTTAATGACTATATCACTAAGGTTGCTGTACAGAGCACCACGAATTGGGCGGCCTAAATAAAGAAATGTATTTTCTCACAATTCCAGAGGCCCGAAGGCTGAGCTCAAGATGTCGGCAAGATTGCTTTCTTTTGAGGCTCGTGATGGAGGTCTTCTTTCTGTGGCTTCACGTGGTCACCCACACATGTCTGAGTTCTAATCATCGTTTCTTATAAGGACTCCAGCTGTACTGGATTAGGGTCCTCCCAATGACCTTATCTTAACTTCATTACTTCTTTAAAAATCCTGTCTTTGGGGACTGGTAGATAGTGTAAGGGTTATGTTGCTGGAGTCCCATGTGGTTGACTAAGATTCGAGTGCTGGACCCAGCGACTTAAAACTCACATCAGGTGTGTGTGTATGCACATTCCCCTGAATCCTCAGAGAATGGAAGAGAGGGGATTGAGGCATGCCCATCTCCCCTCAGGGGTGATTTCTCATTTTCTCTCTCTGTCTCTCTCTGTCTCTCCAGCCAGCACATGCACTCCATAGCAAAAATCTCTCTCAAAAAAATTAAAAATAATAAATAAAAAAAATTGAAAACTCTATCTCCAAACACAGTCACATTCTGAAGTACTGACATTAAGTACTTCACTGCACGAATTTGGAGAGACAATTCAGCCCCAAGCAGCTCTTAAGACATACTACATAGTTGCATTTTCTGCCTGTGCATTATTTTATGTCCTCTTCCTGTTTTTGAAACCACTTATATTCCATTTGCATACAAAGGACTATGCTAGACCACTTCCGTGACATGCCCTGGATATTTAAGGATGTTGCAGCAACACGTCTTTGTCTTCCTGATGAGTGTTTCCTTCAGGAATATGTCTCCATCGTCTCCAATCCTCTTCATAACCGCATAGACTACAAGAACCTCTTGGATCATATCACAGACAGCAGCTTATGATTCCCTACTGCGTCCATGTCACCATGTTGATAGCGAAACGTACTTCTTCTGCCATCATCTGGTTACCACATGCGATGTGATTCCACGTGTGTGCTCTATCCCTGACACACCATGTATGACGCTGTCCCTTCTCTCGTTGTCTCCTTGAGGACTCTTTATAAAACCACACAGTGTCTGTGTCATCTCCCCAGGGACCACAGATGCTACCTTACACTCGTGTCACCTACCTGGTGACGATGTATGCCACTGCACAGTCTGATGTATTCTTATGACGTGTGCTGCCGTGTTGTGTGTGCATTGTAGCATGACAACAACATCTGTGTCTATGCTCTGTGTCTGTGTGTCTGTCTTACACTATACTGACTCATGTATGGGTCATCTTTTTCAGGACCAGGTGTGACGTTACATTATGCCTAATCTCCTGGCCCCCCAAACGTGTTATGCTGTATCTATGTCAACTTCTGTGACCGCGTTGGATGCCAGTCTGTGTGTTATCTCCCTGGTCCCTGGCTGTGATGTGGAGCTCTCCCCGTGTCGTCTCCTGGCGACGACACACCGAGCTCCAGGCTGTGCTGCTGATCTTCCTGATGATCATGCATCACGCCACGTGTCCTCCACACTGGTGTCCTGCCACGGGCATCCTCCACAGTGCTTCACTGCATCATCCCCTGACGACCACCTACCGTGCTTCCTTATATCTGTGTCTTCATTTCCTTCAGAACTAAAATGTTATATCTGCACCCTCTCCTTGGAAACAATATGTGACGTTCTATTGCCTTCATCCTTTATTTGATAACCACGTCGGATGGTGTATTCTGGTCATCTCCTTGGTAATCAGGTAGCATGCCACAGTGTGTCTGCCTGTTAACATGGGAACTATGGGTGTGCCACCATTATATAGAGAGAGAGAGAGAGAGAGAGAGAGAGAGAGAGAAATACTGCACACACTATATTTTGGGTCATGTCACAAATGATCATGTCTGATGCTGTAAGATGTCTGCATGGTCTCTGACAATGTGTGCAATAGAGTGTAATCTCTTCCCATGTTCTTGACAAACCCGTGTCCTGCTATGCCATTTCTCTGCCATCTCCTTTATCATCATAATCATGTACATGTATGAACTGTACTTGAATAATCCAGATAATAACCCACTTTTAGAATTCACCTTTAGACCTATTTGTCATGCTTATTCTGAGGGTCCCCTCCTTGCTGATGATTTAGGACATGAGCTGTCCTCTGGGTCACCTTGATTTAAGCAGTATTACACTGCAGCGTATCTGCATAATAGCCTTCGGGAGCGTGTGTGGTGCTGCACTGTGGTGCTGCACTGGGTGACTCTAGCAGCCACCTGCGACCTCAGCCTAAATCTGCTTTACCTTGTTGAATATCTTACATGCGGCACTACTGTCTGCGTCATCTCCATGATCAACACATGGCTGTAAGTCATTAAGTATCATCTCCTTCATCACATTTGGGATACTGTGTTGTGGATTATCTCCCAAGGGAAGAGCCTGCTGCTGTATCATGTCTGTCTCTGTCGTCTTGATATCCACGTACGATGCTGCAGTGTGTGCCGTCTCTCAGTGATGTCCATTGTCTGTATCATCCCGTTACTGAAATACCTATGTTGTGTCCCTCCTTGACCCCCCTGTACAATGTTATACTGAGTGCGCTTCATCTTCATAAAACTACGCATGTGTTTTACCAAGCCCATGTCGTCTTCCCCGTGACACGTGCATTGCATTGTCTGCTGCATCTCTCTGATGACGATCTATGACAAGTCTTTATGTCCATCTCATATTCCTGGTTTCCACGCATCATGCTACTTATCTCAGATTTAGCACCTTGAAAATGCCCTATGATGCTGTAATGTATTTCCTTGTCTTCTTGAAATATTTTATTCAACAATATGTATTAAAATAACTGCTTTGGGACCAGCAGTTGGCGTAATGGCTATGTCGCTGGATTCCCATGTAGTTGACCATGGTTCGAGTCCCGGACCCGATGGCTTAAACATGCCAGGCACGCGTGTGTGTATGTGTGTGTGTCCAAGATCCCAATAGGAGAATGGAGGAGAAGGGATTGCAGCATGGTCATCCCCCCGAGGAGGGTGATTTCTCACTTTCTGTCTCTCTGTCTCTCTCTGTTGTTCTAGTGAGTGCATGCATCCTTTAGCAAAAACCTCTCCATAATAATAATAATAATAATAATAAATGCCATTTTGTGCCAGGGATTATTTCATGAACATGAGCTATATCATTGAACAAAAGAGTTACAAATTACTGCCCTATGGAGTTATTTAGTGGGATAGGATACAGAGAAAAACATGTAAGAGGACTTGAAAAAGTTCATGGAAAAAAATGGAGTTAAAAATGTGAGTTTATGGGACCAGCAGTTGGCCTGGTAGGTAAGGCTTGCTTTGTCACTTTCTCTGTCTCTCTCTGGTCAAATAAAATAAATAAATAAATAAATAAATAAATAAATAAATAAATGTTAAATAAAACAATTCTTTAAAAAATGTGAGTTTATTTTGAAATACATACATAGAGATTTTCATGATATGAATTTCCATGAACGTTTTGAAGAACCCACATAAGTAGTATCTGACCTGTATTACATATTTAGAATGTTAGATTACATCACTTTTCAGCTATATAAGCTTTCAGAAGACAGATAGTGGTATGATGAGAGAAACAGGTTGGAAAACCAGGATGCTGAGGGATGAATGAGCTCTAATGTAAATTTAATTCTTCTAGTTTTGTTCTCTCTACCATCTGCTAGTTCCCTTAGTAGTGACTCCATTCTTTCCTTGCTCAATAATAAATTATTTTAAACAACAACAAAAAAATCTGGCCTAGAATGTTGGCACCATCAGTAGCAAAACTGAACGTCTGTGCTGGAAGCCACAGGTTGACTGCAGGTTTGGATCCCAAGATCAGCTTGAAAACAAGTTAGGTGAATTCTCGCATGCCCAAGATCCCGATGTGCTGGAGGGCTAGGGAAAGGGGATTGTGGTGTGGCAAGAATCTGTCAAGGTACTTCTCTCTCTTTCTTTTTGTCTCTTTCACTCATGTGCATGCTCCCTATTATTAATTTAAAAAAAATAAGTAAAACCAAACAATTGTTTTAGTCTTTTTTTTTTTGGCATGCATATAGACTTCTTTTTTTTTAAAGAATTATTTTATTAAACTTTATTTGTTTAATTAATTAATTTTAATTTGACCAGAAAGGGAAATAGTAAGAGAAAGAGAGAGAGAGAGAGAGATAGTGAGAAAGCAAGCCACTGGGTTGGGAACTCCAACCGTGGTTGGCCGTGTGGGAGTCTAGCAACTTTAACCCTGTAGATCTCTTCTCATTTTGTCCTTCTCAAGAAATCTTGATTTTTAGATCAACCTGTTTTATTTATCTCTGGTCTTTGCTCCTAATACCCTTCTTAAAGGTCGAATCTTATGGGGCCAGGATGTGGTGTAATGGTTATGGCACTGGACTCCCATATGACTGACCGCAGTTTAAGTCTCAGACCTGGTGGCTTGAAAATCATGCCTGAGGTGTGTGTGTATGTGCCCAAAATCCCAGGAGGAGAATGAAGGAGAATGGACTGTGATGTGGTCACCTCCCTGGGGGGTGATTTCCCACTTTCCTCCTCACTATTTCTATTTCTCTCTGTCTCTCTCGTCAGTGCACATGCCCTATGGCAAAAATTTAAAAACAAAACAAAACAAGCAAAAAAACCCCAAAAAACAAAAATCACAGAAACCTACAACAAACAAAAAAGCACATGCTTTTGTAAAATTTAGAGTATTAGTCAACGTAGGATATTCCCTGGATATTCCCTTTTGTATTACTGATCCACTTTTAAAATAAACTGACTCATTTTCTTTGAGGTATTTTAAAATCCATCTAGGTTTTATACATTTTTTGTTGTTGTCTGAGAAATATTTCTATAAGGTATGTGCACTTGTCAGAGAGAGAGAGAGACAGAGAGACAGAAAGTGAGAAATCACCCCTTGGTGGTGGTGGTGGGGGGTGGCCATAGTGCCATTCCATCTCTTCCATTCTCTCCTCAGGATTTTGGGTATGCATGCACACATGCCTGGTATGAGTTTTGAGCTGCTGGGTCTGGGACTTGAACCACAGTCGACTGCATGGGAGTCCAGTGACATAGCCATTACACTATCTGCTGGTCCCGAGTTTATATATATAAACTCGATTTCTGTTTTTCTTCTTAAAATATCTATATCTATATCTATCTATCTATCTATCTATCTATCTATCTATCTATCTATCTATCTACAAGAAATCACTCGCAAGGGGGGATGGCCATGCCACAATCCCTTCTCCTCCATTCTCCTCTTGGGATCTTGGGCACACACACACACGCGCCTGGCATGAGTTTAAGCCACTGAGTCTGGGGCTCATACTGCGGCCAACCACATGGGAATCAAGTGACATAACCATTACACCAATTGCTGATCCCCAAGTTTTATATTTTTAATCATATTAATTCCATTTTTCTTTCTTGCCAGAGGGCACATGTATTCACCAGACAGAGAAACAGAGAGACAAAGTGAGAGGGAAGGAGAGGGAGAAAGCCCTCCCCTCCCCAAATGGAGTGTGGCCATGCTGCAATCCATTCTCCTCCATTTCTCCATCTGCTGGGAACTGGACATGTGTGTACATGGGCTGGCACTGGGGCTGGGACCCAGCCTGCGACTGGTCATGTAGGATCCGATATGACTCCCCTTTACCACCACACTAAGGGGCTGGCTCTCACACTAATTCTGAAAGCAATTTTTATCACTTTTATCTACCTCCCCCTGAGGTTGATATTATTAGAAAGGTAAATTAGAAATACAGTAGGATATTTTTCCTTTTTAAGTACCTGAATTTCTATCCTTGCTCTATGTTACCTTTATTTAATTCTATAGACATTTTTTGAAAAGGAAGCATCCTTCAGTTGACAATTCAATTGTCACTCTTCTCCTGACAATTTCACAGCCGTTTTTCTCTTTCCATGCTCCTGTCACTCCCTGTGCCCTAAGTCTAAGGAAATGTATGCACTTCTCCCATCCACTCATTCATCTTTTCACCCACCATTCTGTCCATCCTGCATCTCTTCACTGAGGGTCTACTGTGGACCTTTCACTGGGGGTGCATCAGGGAACACATTTGATTAGCTTCTTCCAGTCTTTGGATAGCAACTGGTGTTCTTAGGAAGGCCTGTGCATCGCCGTTCACGCACACGCAGACCTGCTGTGCCATGCGTGTCTTGCTTATTTCATCTACTTGAGACTGGTTTCAATTTCCCTTTTTCTTCTTAAAATCATTTTATACTCCTGGATTCTGCCTCTCCCCATCCCTTTGCTACGTTGGAACTGATTACTTTTTTTTTTTAGAATTATTTAATTATTTTGTTGTTATTATTTTTTAATTTGCCATAGGACATGTGCCCTCACCAGAGAGAGACAGAAAGAGAGAGGGAAAGTGAGAAAGAAAGATGCCAGGTCTGGGACTCAAACTACAGCTGGCCATGTGGGAGTCCCACGCCTTAACTACCACATGATCTGCTGGTCCCCCAAATTATCTCTATTAACAGGCTCAAGGAGAGAAAAACTTCCCCATCTTCTGCAGTGGGACTACTTTGCATTCAGAGTACTAAGTGGCTGGCTCCCACCACAGGCAAGACGACAAGCTGCACAAATCTTGTGTCAGAGGAGTATTTAGGTAATTCAAGCATTTTGCTTGAAAGTTCTACATTTCACTTTAATTTGTTTGTATTCCCACCCCTCTCAAAAAGGAACAGCAAGAGTTTTCAGTGCAGTCACAAGAAAATGCATTTCCAAATTAGAAGGTCATGAAGGTGAAATTTCAAAGGTGAGTCACTTCCTCATTTAGAGTGTTTTGTATACTTTCTAAAAAGAAGCAGGTGCTTGGTAAAGAATAAGTATATATGAACTGAGGTACTAAAGTTTGTACGATGATCTCATGTTTTATAGAAATAAGTTACCTAAAGCCTTTTGTTTTATTTTGAGAGGTTTTTTGCCTTAGAGCATGTGTGCGAGAGAGAGAAAGAGAGAGAGAGAGAGAGAGAGAGAGAGAGGCAAAGTGAGAAATCACCCCCTGGGGGGTTGGCACACCACAATGCCTTCTCCTCTATTCTTATCCTGGGATCTTGGGCATGAACGCACATACACTTGGCATGATTTTCAAGCCAACGGGTCCAGGACCTCAACTGTGGTCAACCATGTGGAAGTCCAGCAATGTAACCACTACACCTTCTGCTGGCCCAATAAAGACTATTTTTAAGTGGATTCTCAAACTTACCATAATAAATGATATCTAAAACCTTTTCAAAAGTATGAAACAGCATTCCCATCCAAAACAGTTTATTTAGCTGAAAGTACTTAATAGAGCAATTTAAGATTAAGAACGGCTTTTCCTATTCTAGGAGGCACACAAGTTTATGCTATGCATGAAACGTGCTGTGCAGCAAGTACCAAGTTCTCGGTAAATTAGATGCAACTGAGGAAGTATTTTCTAGAAAAATTTAACACTTAAAGTATAAAATTATCCATATTGAAACCCCAAAGGCTTATCTTAGGATTTTGGATAAATTCCTCCCAAAACTTCACAGAGCAGGACCACCCAGTCAGTGATCTGAGGCATAAGATGTGCCATCAGAGCATGTAGAGTAGGCTGGGTCTTGGCTGTCACCTCCTAGCTCAGTCTCATTCCTTGATTTGACATCTGGGATCAGGTTTACTCCTTCCTATAGATACCAGCTTGATTGTTTGAGGTTTCCGATGGCTCCTGCTGGACCCGGAACTGCCCCCATGCTGTACTCTTGCTGCTGCTGGTGCCTGCTGCTCTCTGGCCATCCAGTGCTGGTCTCCATGGCAGTGTAGCCCACATGTCTTCAAAGGCTGGGAGGAGGAAGGGAGGACAGAGTGGACGTGGGAGGCATGCCAACGAGAGACCAGGCCTTGTTTCTCAGTCTCTGTCTAGGTAGCTTTTGAAATGGCTAGCATTTCCCCTCAGCAATATGTATTTGTTTTTGTGAATATGAGACTATAAGAACTTCTCAAACTATAATATTAAATTTTATTCTGTTCACGAACTTGTTAATCACTGACTTGTCATCCAGCAGAAGTGGCATTCCTATGGAGTTCAAAGCTAAGATATTCCTTCATCCACTCAACCATTTGTTTAAGTCATTCATTCATCAAACAAATTTTGAGACTTGCCCTCTGCCAGGCACTGTGTTAGGCCAGTGAACAGCGAGGAAACAACAGACATGGCACTGCCCTCCTCAAACCTTTGGCCCCTGTGAAGATAGCCTAAATACCTGTTTTCTGATGACTTTGAACGGGACGGAAGCATGTGTCCCAAAGGAAGGGAGGAATGACAAGTCCTTTGATTATCACTCAGATCCCAACCGAAAATGCTGGGCATGTGGGAGGCACTCACGTGTATTTATGGCAATGGCTGTACTTTGAGTAGCAGCAGAAGAGAAGGTCCTTGTAGCCTGGCATTCACGTATTCTTTTTCTTTTTTTTTTTTTTTTTAGAGGTTTTTACTATAGGGCACGTGCGCTCGCCGGACAAAGAGAGACAGAGAGACAGAAAGCGAGAAATCACCCCCCAGGGGGGATGGCCACGCCGCAATCCCTTCTCCTCCATTCTCCTCTTGGGATCTTGGGCATGCACGCACACGCGCCCGGCATGAGTTTTAAGCCACCAGGTCCGGGATGCGAACCGTGGTCGACTACGTGGGAGTCCAGCGACATAGCCATTACGCTAACTGCTGGTCCCGCATTCACGTATTCTATGGCACAGATTCAAAGCAGATCCATGTGACTTCGATTATACCAAGTTAGGTTGACTTCTGGGTTTGTATATGAAGGAGCCTGATGTGTTTTCATTTGCACCCAGGCCTGCCCTTTTTGAGTGGAGAAGGACATCAAGAAAGAAGCTTTCCTAGCTTTCCGTTGGGAAAGAAGCTGGGCGGGAGACTACTCCAATTATAAGGCTGCTTTGGTCTTTAGCCATAGAATTGAGGGGGAGGCAATTAAGGTTTCTGTGTAGATTTTAATTTGTATGTATTAGCCTTTGCAATATTGTTCCCATTATGAGAGAACTGTTCTGTGTAAAAATAAACACAGTTTGTGAAGATGACAGGTGCTTAGTTATGTCCCTTTTCGGATAATTAAAGGAATATTGGAAACTGTTATACAACTCTGTCCTCATTTTTCTTTCTCTTTTGCAGATTTCATTCAACCCCCAGGGGAACCGTCTTCTAACTGGCAGCTCTGACAAAACGGCAAGAATCTGGGATGCTCAGACTGGCCAGTGTCTCCAGGTTCTCGAGGGGCACACCGATGAAATCTTCTCATGCGCTTTCAACTATCAGGGCAACATTGTCATTACAGGTACGGGAAAATTGAGCACCATTGGTGCTGAGCCCCGTGTTTGTACAGAGGAGGGCACCGAGAGTCTTAGGAAGAAAACTAGATGGCGAATACTCAAATGATAAGAACCTTTATCCTTAGAATAGGGAGGGGTAGACAATTATAATGTTTTGTGTAGATTTTAATTTCTGTGTATTAGTCCCTGCAATATTTTTTCCCATTATGAAGAAGTGGCATTAATATTTCTTTTAAATTGGCTGTTAGAGTTCCTAAGCTGAATACCCAAAGGAGTTCCCCACACCTACTCCATTCCTGTTCTATTTCCATTATTTAATTTTAGTTGCATCAGGAGTGACAGGAGTAAGGGTTCATGAATTTTGAATTTTCATTGCTCCAGATACAGTAACAGTTTGGTGGCTTGCCTCACCGGCCACTGCATTCCTTAGGCATTACCCGTCAGATGGTTAATATTTAGTTGGTGCCAGTAAGGATTAGTAACCCTAACAAGTGGGGATAGGGTTTTCCAGAGATTTATTCATTGAGATAAGTTGTCTTCTCTTTTGAAGTCCTTCATTAAAATGCTAACATTTGGAGGAGACAAATATTTATTGAGAATTTTTGCAACCATTAATGATTTATTGTAAATTAATTATATTAGCCATATTTTATGAATCATGGATTGAGCACAAGTTATTTTAGATTATGGAAAGTAGAGAAAATGACAAGAATATTGTTTAATGTGAGTCTGTTGCTTCTGTGGGAGGCCTTGACAGGGAGTAGCAGAGAGGAATGCTGAAGAGTGTGAGGTAGGCATCCCCTAAATGGACACAGAAAGCTGCATCTACCTCTTGCTTAGTGGGTCTCACTGGATCGAGTAAACTTAAAAACTGCCAAACTAGGGACCAGCATTTAGCGTAATGGCTATGTCGCTGGACTCCCATGTAGCCGACCATGGTTTGAGTCCTGGACCTGGTGACTTAAACTCAGACCAGGTGCATGTATGTGTGCACACCCAAGATCCCAAGAGGAGAATGGAGGAGAAGAGATTGTGGCATGGCCATTCCCCCTGGGGGGGTGATTTCTCACTTTCTGTCTCTCTGTCTTTCTGGTGAGTGCATGTGCCCTATAGCAAAAACATCTCAAAAAAAAAAAAGAAAAGAAAGAAAAGAAAGAAAGAAAAATTGCCAAACTGATCAATAACTTAAATGTAACATGATCAAGGTTGGCTTTATATGTGGTTAATTTGGTGGCTTTCTACTCACATAACCTCAGGGGTGAGGAGAATAATTTATCTTTTCTCCCTAAGAAAACTTCTTTCTACTTAATTATGGATATGTTCTAAAATGACGGATTACTTTCTTTGGGTTTATGACTTCAAAATGTTAACTAACATGTAGGCAATCCTAAAACACTGTAAAAATAAACCACACATTTAAAATGCTTAATTATTTTTTCCTTTCCAATCTGTAGGCTTTTTATTTGTGTTTTTTTTTTCCCTCTTAATTTATTTAATTTCAATTTCTTTTTTTTTTCTTTTTTGAGAGGTTTTTGCCAGAGAGACAGGGAGAGAGAGAGAGACAGGAAGCGAGAAATCACCCCCCAGGGAGATGGCCATCCCGCAATCCCTTCTCCTCCATTCTCCTCTCGGGATCTTGGGCATGCACGCACATGCGCCCAGCCTGAGTTTAAGCCACTGGATCCGGGATTATAATCATGGTCGACTACATGGAAGTTCAGCTACATAGCCGTTACACTACTGCTGGTTCTGTAATTTCAAGTTCTTTTATACATTCAATCATATTACTTAGCTTGCAAAGTGAATATTCCAACATGTGTATATTTCTCATCAGCCCAGTAAATAACACTATAAAATTATTTTCAATAGATAATAACCCATTTCTTTATCCCATAAATGGCTTGCCTCTCTACTTTTTAATTTAATTTTAATTGATACATAATTGTATCTCTTTATGGGGTACATGTACATGTTTCAGCATATATGTACAATATGTAATGCTCAAGTTAGGGTAACTAGCATATGTATCACCTCAGAAGTTTATAATGTCTTTGTGTTTAGAACATTCAAAATTCTCTCTTCTAGCTATTTTGAAATATATTGGGTTTTTTGAAAAGTAATGGCATAGTTTTGCACAGAAAAAATATGTATTATTGTTAGCTCTTTCTACTGCAGACACCATAGCTTATTTTTTCCCCATTAGCATGAGAGGTGGGAGGCTGGGACGGAGGACCCAGGATGCTCCTGTAGGAAGCTGTCTCCTGAAGGAGGAGGAAAGGCTCACTGGTTGGCTTGGTGCAGAAGCCTTGCCTAGTCCATGTGCTTCACAGGAGGCTGGCCCTGTAATGCCTCCTTGCCCAACCGGTTCCACACAGAACACTTTGGAGGGTTTAAGGATGAAATAATAGGTACCTTTGCCTTATTTGAGGGCTGGCACTTAATTCCTGAGCTCTTCTAAGATATTACTGATTTGGGTCTGGCAGATGGCATGGTGATTAAGGCACTGGACTCCCACACTGCTGAACATGTTTCGAGTCCTGGATCTGGCAACTTGCTTTCTAACTTTCCCTCTCTCTCCTTCTGGTCAAATAAAAAAAAAATAATAAATTAAATTAAATTTTGAAAAAGAAAAGATAATGCTGATTTATTTAGTATATCCCAAAGCAGCAACGTGCTAGGTGCTGATTGGACGGCAGAGCTTGTTAGGATGGGTTGACAGCTCTTGCTTGCCCTCAGCAGAGCAATCGCTCTATTTGAGTTGACCTGCCCTTGTTTCTGGGTGGACCCCATTATGATTAGCTGTGTGCAATTCTTAGTGGGATGCCTGAGGTCAGAATTGAAATCACAAATTGGAAGAAAAGTGACTGATGTGGTTTTTATATTATGTAACATATGAGGTGCATATCTGTAGGGTGTGTAGTTTTTATAAGCTTTCCAAATTCCAATAACCTTCACACTTCCACTTCTTTTTTTTTCAATTTATTTATTTGCATTCATTCACTGTACATCATTACAGCATTCAAAATGAGATTTTCCATCCAGAGTATACTGTATATTGTCTCAATCAAGCATATCAACAAACATGTTATTGTCAGCAAATGATCTTCCAGTTCTTGTTTTCTGTATGTTTTGCTTTTCCCCCCATCCTTGATTCCCTACCTCTTACCCTCTGCCATCTCCCACTCTCCTCCCACACTGTCTCTGGTATCTATGTTTGCTTTCTATACCATTTTCCCCCCACATTTTATTGAATCACCAAAGACCCTATTTTTCCCTGAAACTTTTTTTTTTGTAACTCAATTTACATTCCTTCCCTAGGCATCATCACAGCACATAAAATGTGATCTCACATCCAGTACACACTGCATAGTGACTGAATCATGCACATTACAAGAAAAAAAATTTCCAATTCTAGTTCCTAGAATTATTTCCACCCCTCTTTCTGACCCTCTGTCCCTTCCCACCCTCCTCTCATACTACCTCTGGTGTCCAAAATTGACACTTCCACTTCTTAAAAAAAATCTTTTTAAAACTGTAAATTGATAAATAGTGATGTTATGTGCCCGGTTTCTGAAGGTTAGAGAAGCAGAAGGACACACTGACAATGAGAGCAATTGATTGATATGTCAAAAATGTTCCAAAGCAAAATATCCTGCCTTCACCTTATCACCCAAACCTGGAGATATTCAAATTCACCATATTTCCACTTGGTGACAATTTTGTTGGTAGAGACAATTACATTCTCAGGTCTTCTCCAATTATTTAAACATGAAAAAAACATTATTCTAATTTAAAAAGTTTTTAAAAATTTGCCCAGGTATATACACTCACCAGAGAGAGACAAAGAGAGAGAGATAGAGAGAAAGAGAGAGAGAGAGAGGAAGAGGGGAAAAACTTCCCAATGTGGTGTGATCATAGTCCAACCCCTACTCCTCTGTTTCTCCATCCTGCTGTGATTTGGGCCATGCACCCACGCATGCTCAGTGTGTTTTTCAAGTCTCTAGGTCCAGGATTCAAACCACAGGGAGCAGCATGAGATCCAGCTTCCTTAGCCACTAGGGGCTGGCCCACGTCTTCTCCAACTGTAAGATGCCACGCATCTTGTATGAGTAAGAGGAACCTGTTCAAGGTACAACTAGCTGGTATCATGTGAAAGAAAAGTCACTCCTTTGAAATGCCTGGGCTGCCCAGGGATTCTGCAGCGAGGCTTTGAGAGCCGAGCATGTTGAGCATGTTGCTGAAGAGCAATGCCAGGGATTGTCAGCCTGAAAAGGGAGCAAGTGAAGGGAATAAAATGAGGAAAAAAAGTAACTCTGAAAATTTCATTTTATTAGGTAGTAAGGATAACACCTGCAGAATCTGGCGCTGACTGAAGGAGCTGGTGAGTGGACTCACCATAGCAACGGTGAGCAAGGACTCCAGCTTTGCAGAGTGCAAGCAGGCCCTCTCCATATTGTCTATATTTTATCTTTTTCTGCCTGTCAGCTATTTATACACTCTATCCTTAACTTCACTGATAAGATTATTAAAACAGATGAAGCTGGATAATTTCTTCATATTATTCAACGGGGAAGAGAGAGAACAGCATACTGTTTGGAAATTCCACTAGTTATTGCAACTGTCGTATTTTGAAATCACATCACGATGCTGATAAATATGACCAGCGGGGTTTGACAACGTGTCTCCTGGATTCTCCTTTGAAGGCTATTGTTACCATTTCTGATGAATAAAGTTTTCTCTGAGAAAATTCCTTGTAAATTGTACATCTGTATTGATGACTCATGATTTTAGGTCAATATAAGGAAAATGGACCTTATTTAATAGCAAATATGTTCTAAACTGAGAGTGGACTGGACAAAAATGTAGGCAGGTTTATGTTTAAGGAAAAGTTAAACAGACGATTGCATTTAAGAATCTGGGTGGAAAATAGTTGAAGTGTGAGAGAAACTTGGTAAACACCAAGCTGAGTACTGCTGATATATTGGACATGATTTTAAGGCCAGCCGTGGCAGTGTGGCGGTCACCGATGCTCCACGGTGTGGAGGCCACGCAGGAAGGTCCCAGCGTTGTACTATGAGAGCTCAGTCTCACGTTGCCTATTTGTGTGTGCGCCCGTGACTCTGGCTGGCTGAGCGTGGGGTGGGGGAGGGACACAGCATAAAGGCCCTGTTGGGGGTCCCTCTCTTTCTTTCAAAACAAACAAACAAACAAACAAATAGATTTTAAAATGTATTCAGAAAGGCTACTCTGTTGGGGCCAGCAGGTGGCATGATGGTTAAGGTATTGGACTCCCAGGTGGTCAACTCTGTGGTTTGAGCCCTGGACCTGTGGCTTGAAAATCATACTGGGAACGTGTGCGTGTGTGTCCAAAATTCCTAGATGAGAATGGAGGAAAAGGGATTGCAGTGTGGCCATGCCCCTTGTAGGGCGAGTGAGTTCTCCCTAATCCTCTCTCTGTCTCTCTCTAGTGAGCACACACTGTATGGCAAAAGCCTGAAAACAAACAAAAAATCCCAAACAGGCTGCTCTGTGTAAAAGTGCCCACGTGAATATTGAAAATGAGTCTTCAAAGACACACACTAAACTCATGATGTCTAGATATAGATCAAGAGAATGCATGGAAATCTTACAAAATCATTTTCTTTCTTTCTTTCTTTTTTTTTTAATTTGACCCAGGGTACACGGACTCTCTGGAGAGAGAGAAAGGGAAAGTGAGAAAGCACTCCTGGTAGGGGTTGGTCACACTGCAATCCCTTCATCTCTATCCCTCCATTTTCAGGATTTGGGCATGCATGCATCTACCATGTTCCTCAGACCAGGTCTGGGACTCAAACTCTGCAGTTGGCCATGTGGATTCTAGCCACCTTAAACACTAAGCCATGGACTGGCTCCATTTTTTTTTTTAATAAAAGTTTTACTTAGGTATAATTTATATACAAGAAATTGCACATATTTTCTGTACACATTTTGATGAATTCAGACATTTATTTGTGTGTGTGTGTGTGTGTGTGTGTGTGTATCTCAGTGATACCACTATTTCAGTTAAGATACTAAACATATCCATCCATCATCTCCAACGCTGACCAGTTAACTTCCTTGTGTTAGTTTGTGTGTGTCTGTGTCAATATACTTCTAGAGATCTGACCTTAGCATGTTTTAAGTGCATTATACAGCATTGTTCAACTACAGGTATTATGCTGTATAGCAGATCTCTACAACTTATTTTAGACTCATTTAAAAGGAAGTGTTTAAATGTTTAAGATAGTGGGACAGGTAGATGGCATAATGGTTACATTGCTGGACTCCCACATAGTTGACTGCAGTTCAAGTCCCGGACCCGGTGGCTTAAAACTCATGCCAGGTGCATGTGCATGCATGCTCAAAATCCCAAAAGGAGAATGGAGGAGAAGGGATTGTGACATGGCCATCCCTGCTGGGAGGTGATTTCTTGCTTTCTTTCTGTTTCCCTCTGTTTTTCCAGTGAGTACATGTGCCCTATACCAAAAATCTCTCTTAAAAAAGGTTTATAATCATAAGAAAAGTAATAGTATACCTACTTCATCTTTGTTTGGAATTGTATTGAAGTGGGTGGGGTCTGAGTCAGATTACCTGGATAAATATTCTGATTCCAATACTTGGGCATGTTACCTCACTACTCTGTCTGTTTCCTTATCTGAAAAGTAGTAATAGTAGTATTCTTTTTTGAGGATTATGAATACCTGGTGCATAATAACTGTGATGGTAAATATTTGCTATTTTTCTAATGATCAATAACTATTCTGTATTTTTTTTTTTTTTTTGGAGAGGTTTTTGCTATAGGGCACGTGTGCTCACCAGAAAGACAGAGAGAGACAGAGAGACAGAAAGCAAGAAATCAGCCCCCAGGGAGGATGGCCACGCCGCAATCCCTTCTCCTCCATTCTCCTCTCGGGATCTTGGACACACATGCACATGCGCCCGGCGTGAGTTTAAGCCACCGGGTCTGGGATTCGAACCGTGGTCAACTACATGGGAGTCCAGCGACATAACCATTACGCAACTGCATCCTCCCCCCCTTTTTTTTTTTGCTGTAAGATATGTGACTCACCAGAAAGAGACAGGCAACGAAAAGAGAAAGTGAGAAATCATCCCCTGGGGGGGATGGCCATGACACAATCCTTTCTCCTCCATTCTTCTGGGCACACGCATGTACCCAACATGATCCTCAAGGTGCAGGGTCTAGAACTATAAGTGCAGTTGACCATGTGGGATCCAATGCTCTAAACTCCACACCACCTGCTAGACCCCAGACATATAAATACATTTTTTCAGGAAAGAACATATTATTTTCTCAAAAATCATAGTTGAATTAGAACTCACTTTAATGAATTACATGTATCTTAGGGAGAATTGTGTAAATAAAAATTTTTTTCTTGGGACCAGCAGTAGGCATAATGGTTATGTCGCTGGACTCCCATGTAGCTGACCACAGTTCGAATCCTGGACCCAGTGGCTTAAACTCATGCTGGGTGCATGTGCATGTGTGCTCAAGATCCTGAGAGGAGACTGGAAGAGAAGGGATTGCGGTGTGGCCAACCACTTTCTGGGCAGGGAGGGGGCAATTTCTTGCTTTCTGTCTCTTTGTCTCGCTCTGTCTCTCTGGTGAGCACACATGCCCTATAGCAAAAACCTCTCTTAAGTTTTTTTTTCTTCAAATTAGTTAAATTTAAGGTTCTTGAGGTGAATGCTCCTTTATTCTGTCCATCTATTTATTTATTTATTTTTAGAGAGAGATTTTTTTTTTGCCGTAGGCATGTGGGCTCGCTAGAGAGACAGAGAGTGAGAAATTACTCCCCACCCCCACTGGGGGATGTCCACCCTACAGTCCCTACTCCTCCATTCTCTTTCTGGGATCGTAGGCACATATGCACATGTACCCAGCATGAGTTTCAAGCCACTGGATCAGGAACTGGAAGCACATTCGACTATGTAGGAGTCCAGCACCTTAACCACTATGCCACCGGTTGGTCCTGTTAAATGTTCTTTTAAAGTTTCAGCATTGAACTGAGATGCTAAGAAGTAAGGCCATTAATAAAGAAATTAAGATCTTCATGTAAGAAATACATGATGTTTACATGTTTTACTGAACAATGAAGAACACACTTTTTCCTGATGAAAATGAGAAAACCCGGCTGTATTTTGAAAGTAGATAAGCATACACATTTTTATTTGTTTTCTGATTTCGGCAGGGGGCAGTGTTTATCTTTTGGCAAATAAACTCTTGCTTCTCCCGGCTAAAAGTGAAGAGTATATGAACTTTTTATTCTGCCTCTTAAACTTAGGGCTCTGTGGGGCTACGAAATAATGCTCAGATTGTGATCTACTTTAGAGCCTAGAGCCATGCTGGCAGATCTGGGACAGAAGACACATGTCATTAATCCTGAGACACTGCAGAGACATTTCCCCATCTGTTTGTGAGGACGCAGACCAGAAAGGTGAAGAAAGAGAGAAGTTTCTTTTTCTCCATAATCCTTGTATTAAAAACCATAGCATGCTCTTTTATTTTATGATGATATGGTCTATCAAGGAATCAAACAGTCGTTTATGTCTTTCAGTATGGATATCTAATTACAAAATCACACGGATTATTTTTATGTTTTAATAGTTTGATGTAGTTTCAACAGATTGAGAGTCTTAAAAAATTGTGGGTACCTTGAATTTTATTATTTTTACGTAATGATAAACCTGAAGGGCCAAACTGGTTTGTGTTGGTCGTCAAAGACCAAAATAAGTCTGAAACCAAAGAAATATTGCTGATTCTTAACCTTGTGATAGGACAGTGTTCTGCTGTGGTTTTAATTTCAGCTGATTAGAGGCTCAAAGGAGACTCAATCTTCTGGACGAAAGGAGGAAATACCAGATGATCTCTCATTGATAAACATTCTGTTAGGCTGTAAGAGGCCAAGTGAGTAGTCTGGGGACGTTTCAAAAGTTGAAGAATTTCTCAGTGTTATGGGTGGCCATTATTTGGAATAAGTGAAGGTGAGTGGCTGCTTTGTTGCCATCAAATAAAGATCCTTATTTAGGGGAAATAATAGCTGTTATGGCAACCAATTTCTCATGAATGACAGTATTGTGGTTATTAAAAATATGGATTCTGGAATCAGAATGCCTTTTTCAGTACCTCACTCCACCCCTTTCGGGCTCTGGGACTTTGAGGATTTAAACACTCCATGACACAATTTTTTTTTTAAATCTATACAATGGGTTTAATAACAGCATGGGGGAATTTGTGAGAATTAAATAAATTAATAGATTCACAAAGAACCTAATACAAGTAAGCACTCAATTAATGGTAGCTGATATTATTTGTAGACACAGCTTGAATAAGTTGGATTTAATGCATTTAAGAGTTTTAATAGAATTTGCACATTCAAGGCACATTTGCTCATTCATACATTAGGATTTAAAGTATCCTTGCAAAAATCTTTCAATTCACCTTTTCCTAGTAGAAAAACAAAAGAGAGTTAAATAAATGCAATGAATTTGAATTCTCTTCTCTTATGAATTCTTATGTATCTAAGAATGTGAGTGAAATGTTGTTTGACTTAATAAATGTGATGGGTTTTAGTACTTTTCCCCTTTACAGAGCTCTGAACTACTTTTTTTCTTTTTCAGGTTTTTGCCATAGAGTCTGTGTGCTTGCTGAGAGAGAAACAGACAGATACAGAGAGAGGGAAAGTGAGAAATCAGCCCCCAGGAGGTATGGCCACGTCACAACTCCTTATCCTCCACTACTGTCATAGGATTTTAGGAATGCATGTACATACACCTGGCATGAGTTTCAAGTCACCAGGACTTGAACCACAGTCAGTCATGTGGGAGCCAACACCTTAACCACCATGCCACCTGCTGGTAACCCAATCTCTGAACTTCTAAGTAAGGTAAGAAGCCTCTTCCAGCCACACAGCAATGCACATCATTGTTGATGAAAAGGAAGATGTAAATATCATTAAGTGAGATTTCAAAGTTCTTGCAACTTTAAATAACTCAATCAAGTACTTGAGCCGATGAGATATTTTTATCTGAAAACTTAAAGAGAATTTATTAAATAGTTTAATAACACCTTAAAGGTGGATATAATCCCCAGGATATTCTGATGTGTTTATTCAAATTCACACATATTGGAGGAATTGATAGATACCTTAAACACTGAACTGTAGTTGCTGATAGTATCCATAAAACAAATCCAATGCCCCTTGAGAAGAAATGGCCACAGATACACTTTCTTTGGACACTGCCAGTGATTTGTCGTTCAGTGTTTCTAGTGCTGGCTTATACCAAATATTTTTCCTTACTCCCTCAATTTCTTTGATGTGCTAATGAGTTTCTTCATAATGATGTGTTTTGTTATTTGACTTTTTGAAGAAACAAACTTTATCTGGTGATAAAATAGTGAATCAGAAAAAAAAAATGCAAGGATCTCCTTGTAACTCTTTGTGGTATGATTCCTGGTTTAGAATTTTATTTTGTATCTATACAGTTTATCTATCTATCTATCTATCTATCTATCTATCTATCTATATCTATCTATTTATTTTCAGAGAGATTTTTGCTAAAGGGCATGTGCACTCGCTGGAGAGACACAGAGACACAGAGACAGAAAGTGGGAAATCACCCCCTCAGGGGGATGGCCCTTCTCCTCTTGGGATTTTGGGCATGCATGCTCATGTGCCCATGGTTTTTTTTTTTTGTTGTTTTTTTTTT
>NW_006159525.1:9669558-9679655 GCF_000334495.1 Tupaia belangeri chinensis | reverse complement strand
AGAAATCCCCCCCCAGTGGGGATGGTCACGCCTCAATCCCTTCTCCTCCATTCTCCTCTCGGGATCTTGGGCATGCACACACACGTGCCCGACGTGAGTTTAAGCCACCGGGTCCGGGACGCGAACCGCGGTCGACTACGTGGGAGTCCAGCAACATAGCCATTATGCTAACTGCTGATTCCCATGTGCCCATGGTTTTAAGCCACTAGGTCTGGGACTCAAACTGTGGTCGACTACGTGGGAGTCCAGAGATGTAACCATTCCACCATCTGCTGGTCCCTTACACTTCATTGTTTGCAGGTATTTCTAGGATACACTCTCTTCTCTTCAGTTATAAAAATAGAAATTCCAGGGGTGGATGCCTGGATTTCTGCTCAGTTCAGATATGATTTTCCCCTGTTTGTTCAGAGGAGTGTATATTCTTGGAGTGAAAGATGACACTGGACATTTTTCCCCAAGTTAGAAGAGACTGGTTTTCTGGGTGTGCCTGAGGCAAAAGGACATGTCCAGTTCTTTTTTAGGCCAGGGTATATTCAACAGGAAGTAGATTAATAGCTGCAGTGCTCTCAGGTTATACCTTGTATAGACAATTAGGTTAAATGATACGAAATTGCCCATTTGGACAAATTTCAATCTACAAAAATTAATTTCATGTGGTTCAACCTAAGATATTGCTGTTTCTCTGCAGGGTGAGAGAGTCTCTGTCCAGGCTTGTCCTTAAGCCGATCTTTGGTCATGGCCCACTGGTCATGGTGTCTTCTTGCTGAGGGCAGATTGCAGGATTAAAACAAAGGCTGAGGACATCTTGACATACCTGACTAAGGGAGAGAAAATCCCTGTAGCATGGTGCCTGGCAAAGAGCGTGGACTTGAGAATAAGGGGATATAACTCATCATCGATTACTCATACACGAACTATTTCACCTCTCGCATTCCATCTATAAAATGCTACTGAGGACCGAATGTCCTGATTCAATACATACCAAATGTCTGTACTAGAAGGCAGAAATCCTGAGTTCTGAAAACATAGTAGAATGGACAGCTGTAGATACCAGCGACTGGACAGAGGGTAGGAAGCGGGAAAAGAGATCAGGGGAAAAAAGCTTTTAACAGGCACAGGAATGCAGAGAGTTGGGGCAAATGGGTTGTGGAACAGCATATCACAATTGTGAGAAAAAGAAAAAAAGCAGACATTGTCATCCTAACATAGATGTCTCAAATGTAGTATTGGTTGAAAATGAAGACTATGGTATTATCCTTGATTTCATTGTTGCACATTGCATGCATGCTTTGAAAATCCATGTTGTGCTCCACATAGATGTACGACAATTAACTACAAATAAAAAATTACAGAAAAAAAATTAGTGACTAAAAAAGTAGTAGAAATAGTAGAATGAAATAATACACCTGAAGAAGCACTAGTTCAATGCTTGTGGTGTAACTGACAGTAAGTTTCCTTGACCTCCCCTTCCCCCTTGGAGAATGTGCCACTTCCAGACTGAAATCAGCATTGGCTTGTATGATGGGAAAAACAATCTCATATAAACTGCCCTTCACAAAGAGCACAAGGGCAGCTCTTTGCCTTTCTAAAGCCTCTTTGCTGATGCTGCAGCACAGAGTTTCTCGTTCAATGTGCTTTCCTGAGTCACTCAGGTTTTACTGACTCTCTTGGGAGAAGCAGGTAGCCTATAATTAGAATGGCATCAGCTGCTTTCTCAAGCATTTGAGCTAATGTTTACAAGTATGATTCAAAACACTTTTTTAGCATTGGTTGCGTGCAAAAATTTTGTTTTAGACAATCTTTAAATGTGTGGGGACTTCAACAGTTCATGGAAAAGTGGAGTTAAAGTACAGTTTTATTTTGGTGCAAAAAGAAAATTGAAATTCATGCAAGTATTTTTCATAATATCTACTTTCCATGAACATTTCAAAGACCCTGTGTAACAATAGGGCCTTCCTCTTAAATTTGGATTGAAAGGGGAATATAGAAATGGAAGAATATGAATATACATATATCTGAAAGCAAATCTCTTTAGAAGAAAGTTTTAGTTGCTTGAAAATATACAAAATACTATTAATAGGAAATTTATTTGTAAATGTGTTGTGTTAGCAGGTTTAACCTTCAATTTTGAGTAGTCTTGTGAGGTGAAGTGTGTAAAGTAAGGTATGACTTGTAAAGAAGTGTAAATTTCCCTTTTTTTGGTGGAGGGGGAGGCATAGGACATGTGTGCTTGCTGGAGAGAGACAGAGAGGGGAAGTGAGAGGGGAGGGGTGGCCATGCTGTAATCCCTTTTCCTCCATTCTCCTCTTGGGATTTTGGTCATGGCATGTATGTGTGCCTGGCATGATTTTCATGCCACTGGGTCTGGAACTTGAACCATGGTCAGCCATGTGGGAGTCCAGTGCCTTACCTACCACACCATCTGCTGGCCCCAATACCTGGTATGATTTTCAAGCTGCCAGGTTCAGGACTTGAACAGCTCAGCAAGTCATGTGGAATCTAGCCACTTTAACCTTCACATCACCTGCTGACCCTCATACTTTCCTTTCTCTATGCTTTTGCTTTTATCCACTTACTTTAAAATTCCTTTCATCTATATCTAGGCAATTCCACACTCCCCTGCCCCTGCAACCTCATGCTTTATGATTTACCCCAGATGTTATTCTTTTCTTGAACTCTTTTTTGAGTTTTTCTCACACACTCCCACTCCTCCAAGCTGGGAGAGTTAGTCTTTCTAAATTCCATTCATGCATGCCTATTAATCATACTCTTCTTGTAAATGTAGTCTAGGATTTCCATAACTAGTGCTGGAGATGGAAAAGGTAAAGGAATTATGAGGTCATTGGAGGCAAGTGTGGTTTGTTTCTAGAATGAAAAAGTCTTGTGTTCGATTTTAGACTGAAGAGATGGTCTTATTGGGAAAAAGTGTTGAAGAATTAGGGGACAATATGGCACTTAATAGAATCAGATGCTAAAGAAGACAGAAAAGGTGGTAAGAGAGCAGAAACAAAGACAAGGTGGTGTTAAAAAAGAAACAGCTCTAACTTTGAGACTGGAGATAAGGATATGAGCAAGAGAATGGTCTTACTCAATTTTTAGTTATTATAAAATCACAAAGAGCATGAGCTCTGGATCTAGACTCTTGACTCCTTCTATTCATTATGCTGGGTCTGTGACTTTGCTCATTTGTATCTCATTCAGTCTGAGTGTTTCCACATTTACAGTGGATAAAAATTGTCACTGTCATCAAGGATTAACTGGATACCAATTGTAAAGGACTTAGTATAAACCCTAAGAAAAGTGATAACAACATATTTTTTAATAACATTGTCCAGCCAAAGACCAAAGGACACGCCTGTAGTTGAAGAAATTGGGTTGATTTTTCCTTGAGGACAGAATGTGCTCCCATGAGGAACCATTTGGTACCTCAAAGAGAAGGTTAGAAAGGATTTATTACAGGATTTGGATTTGTATTAGGTAATTTTGGAGAGAGTTTAAAGACTTTGCTATTTGCTCTAGGAAGTGAGGGTAATTCTGTGATTGGTTATCTCTGTAAATTTTATCCATTGGGAAAGCAGACCAGAATAAGTCTAAAGCTATAATTGGTAAAGGAGAAGCCATCACATCCAGGAGATAGAGATATTTAGCTATTTGTGTGGCATGAACAATGTCTATTTTTTGTCTGTTCAGATGTGACTGCAGTGGTCTTTAGTCTTAAACCATTATGGTCACAGAGTAGCCTTGTTATTATATAGTTATATTTACAGTAGTCATTTTACATTAGACTATAAAACACTAAGGTCTACTTGCAAGTATTGGGACAGTAACAATACCAAGAACTGGCTGGTGACCTTGGTTTCTGGAGGCTCTTTGCTGAGAGTGAGATTCTAAGGACTGAGATGGATGTTGATTTTTTGGGGGGATCATCACTAAAGAGAATCATGCAGAGTTTCTGGGTGGCATTAAAAGCCCTGCTAAGTTTGAAAACTACAGATATACTGTAGCCATCAGCATTATGCTTGTGTGACTCTGTCCTGGTACTTGGCTGGGTAGCACTGTTGCAGAGAAGGCATATTCTAACATTGGTCTTTGCCTGGGGGTTTACAGGGAGATGGGCACAAAAGGACAAGGGTTCAGAGTTGAGAATGCCACTGAGAACAGCTCTGCTGGTTTACTGAAAGGAAAAAAAAAAAGGACAATGCAATGAATTAAGGCAGCGTATGAGAAAACTAATCACCAAGAGGAAAGAATCCCGTAAGTCTCTGAGAGGACTTTTGAAGCAGAAATAGTCTTGGGTGGTGAGATCTTTGGCTAGAAAGAGTCTAGAGCCTTGGAAGTGAGCAGACTGGGGAAAAAAATGGAAATCTTACACTGGAAGGTGAACCAAACAAGTAGACTTTGAATTCTCCTTGGGCCACATTGGATTTGTCTAATATTCTGCCTCTTCTAAGACAAGATGCAGGCGAGGTGACAAATGCTCCTGCCTCAGTCAACCCTAGCCTTTTTCTCCTCTGTGATGACATGCTCTTGTGTTCCAGATTTAGAACCTGTTCCTCCTCAAGTGTCTTTTGCACGGCCTCTGTGGTGCAGTCTGCTGCGTGTTATGAAGCAGTCTCGATGTTGCTCCAGTGTTTCACAGATATCTTTTTCATGGGGCACTTTCATTTTTGCCTCATCTTCCAAGGGCCCTGAACACATCTGTGAAACAAAAATGTGGTTAGAGAAAAGCCTGGTGAGAACACATCCATAGTTGTGTTTTTATTTTTATTTATTTATTTATTTATTTATTTATTTATTTATTTATACAAAGCCCTGCTTCCTTCTTCAAGGATTCATTGTCTTTGGAATAAGCCATTAGAAAGTGACTATCAGGACATCAGTCATCTTTAGAAAGACCTGCAACTTCAGAAGATTGGTCATGTTTTTTAAGCTGGTCTAACCACCAGGAGACATGTCCTCTCTTCACCCTGTGTGTTTCCAGAATTTGGCATGCTAAATAGTTAATAACTGATGGGTTATAGGCTGACTAAATAAATGAATTATGTTAGCATTGATTTTCAAACTGTGCTGTATGGAACATCAGCTGTTTTTAAAACTAAGCGAGTGACTGGTGAGCACATGGAACCTTGTCTTCCATGCCTAACTTTAGTCAGAGAAGCTTAATTAACACATTTTGTTCCTAATTTTTAACAAGAAAAGTTCATTTGAAGAAAGTGTTTTAAATCTTAAGACAGAGTGAGAGGAACAACTGACTTAAAGAATAAGGTTCTATATGAAAGTGCAAGAAATCTGGTAAGGATCTATTCTGCCAAACTTGTTTTCCTCTACTTTCTTACAGGAATCTTTATCTTGTCTGACTTTTGTAATGCATCCGAATACACTACTTGTAGTTGCTAGTTTTACTCCCCTAAATCTCCATTTTTCAACTCTAGTTCATACCACAAATTTCCCCTGATCTCCATGTTGAATTTTAGCAGCATTTATTTTTGTCTCATGGTTCACTCCCTATGTTGCCTGCTCTATATTTCCAGCCAGATCATTCATTCATTCATTTACTGACCATGTGTTCATTGGGTGTCTGTTATGGGCCATATTGCTTAATCTTGGGGTTCATAATGAGTAAGATACCTATGCTTTATGCTGTGAAATGTAATGAGGTGGGAGGAGTGTATCAGTCAAGATTCAACCAGAGAAAAACAAGTAGTAGATATAAAGAACTTTCTTGCAGGGAATTGGCTTATGTGATTGTGAGAGATGACGGGACAAATCTGAAACCCTTAGAGCAGGCCAACAGGATGAGCAGGTGTGAGCAGAAGCTGCTATCCGCTATTGGAATTTCTTGTTATTCTAGGAAATCTTAGTTCTTCTCTTAATGTCTTGTAAGTGATTAAATCAGACATAGATTATGTAGAATAATACCCATTACCTAAAGTCGCCTTATTATGAATTTTAATCACCTCTACAATGTATCTTCACAGTAACATCTAGATTAGTGTTTGATTGTATAATTGGGAATGCAACCTAGGCAGGCTGATGCATAAAACTGACCATAAAAGGGAGGAATTTTAAATCACTTAAAAATATCATGATCAGTTTCAAGAAGAAATAAAATTCTCTTTTTACTTGGATAGCCACAAGAGCCAGGGTGAGTTCAACCACAATGAGAGGGCCAGTGAAGAGAAAATCTCTCATCATCACAGACACTCCAAGTCCCCACTGACCCTCTCCTTTCAGTATTTCCTTATTTATATCTAATAAAAAAGCAGATAGACCTTTCAGATTATTTGACTGGATAACAGAACTATAGCCTTGCCAACTAGACACATGAAATTGACTGTCATGAAAAGAATATTAAATATATTAAAAGTATGTTAAGTTTCAGAAAGAAGACAAATGTTTCTATTTTTAATAGACTGTTAAATCAATTTGCAGTAACCTGGCTAGGTTCTGTGAAGAATCAGTAATGTAGTTCTGGATCCCATCCCTGGTCAGAAAACCACCACTGTCCTCAGTAGATCCCAGATCTGCAGAGCTCTGAATGATGATCTGCTGAGAAGAGGGAAGATAGGCTGTCCTGAGGGCAAAGCCTCAAGAATTTCAACAATGACCTGCTACACTGCTGCATTTCCTAACCCCAAGCTTTTTGAGATGTCACCACGTTGTAAGGGAGGCTCACCTGACAGAGACTTCCATAGGACTTGACTCTCCCTAAATTACCACTACAGAGACCATGAAAATGAGAACTGTTTTATAGCAGAGAGGCCATGAGGGCAGACTCGTCTTTATTCAGACATAAAATTTTCATTTTAGTTATTTGATTTGTATTTAGTGTTCTTAAAATTTCCAGTTAAAAAACTCAGGTTCACATTTCCAAATTGTTCCAACCATATTTAAATATTGTCCAAATTGAGTATCGAATAATCATTTTCCTTTAGTAGTCATACCCACATGACAGGCCTCATTTATCTTTTTTTAATTGATTTGACTTGGAGGCAGAAACATTATTTGCAAAATCTGCTTTTGTCCGAGTTAAGTAAATTCATCAATTTTTGTGTCTACTCTGAATTAGCATCAAATTAATAAATAAAACAAAACTTTTGTTCCTGATGAGCTAAACTACTGAGGACCATGACCACACTACTGAGGAAATGGCCACACCACATTTCAAGTCCTCCGTGGCCATATGTGACTGGTGGCTACCATATTGGATAGCACAGATTTAGATGTCATCTGCATAATGTGATCAGATCCACTTACAGATGTTACTCTGCAGCCAAGTCAAGACAGTGGTCAAAGTCAGGCTGGCTAACAGCATTTGCTTTTCCTCCTTGCTTGGAAGTCTTGCTTGACTGGCATATTGACTCTGCTTGAGCCTCGGAGCTGCCAGCCTCTTAGTGCAGGACCTTGAATGTACCACCCACTTCCTTTCCTGTGGGAGACACTTACATATCTGTTCAATGGTTGCTAATTTATTTCATTACTTCAAATTCGTACCGTCTAAAATAAACTTTAAGTCTTGTTTCGCTTTGATTTTTTTTTTTTTTTTTTTTTTTTAAGTTTCACTGTAGGTCCTATTTACTTGCCAGAGACAGAAAGTGAAAATTCGCCCCCAGGGAAATGGCCACACCACAATCCCTTCTCCTCCATTCTCTTCTTCAGATTGTGGGTATGCACACACTTGTTCCTGGCATGTTTTTCATGTCACCAAGTCTGGGCTTCAAACTGCACTGTTGGACATTTGGGATCTAGCCACCGTAATTTCATGCCACCTGGCTGGCCCTGAATGAATTTTTAAGTACCTATTCAAGGAAAAAGAAGGTCAGAATACTCATTAACTCTTCCAATTTGCTACTTGAACTCAATATACTCTCGTTTGCATATATCCAATTTCACCATTACTGAAATGGCACCAACTGAAAGCAACTTAAGTCAAGATCAATTTTGGTTCTGGGAAATATTTGAACCTATGTCTAGTTTTTGTGTTTTTGCCTAGGTCATGTTTTCTCCAACTTTTAAATGCTATGATTTAATGATTTTGGAAAAAATGTTAAAAAAAAAGGCAGTGTAAATTGAAAGAAAATTCAAATTTGAAGTGCCTGTTTTGTTGTTGTTGTTGCCCTTGACTTTCTAGCCTCCATAACTGTCTAGAGGTTCAATAAATATCATCTATTTATGAATTACCCAGTCTGTGTTAGTCTTAAAAGCAGAAAAAAGCAGACTAAGACACAGTGAGAATTGGTTTCCTGGATTGCCTAGCTGCTTGCCTCAGAGGGTGTTATGTTTTAACACTACCACACTCTGGCCTCCTGACTTGCTTTTAGTTTTTACCTCCAAGTGGGAGAAAAACGGGCCCAGATATTCCCAAAGGCAAACTCTGAGTGGGCTGAAAATGCTAAAAGTTTGCATTGTTCTATTCTTAAACTAGCAGGACAAAAAGTTAAATCAGTTCTCATGGTTAGAACAAAGCTTAGAAATCTAGAGAGGAAAGAGGGGAAAAAATCCTACTCAGTCTGCTATTGGAGTACCTCCCCCTACTTTGCGTTCCAGTAATAATCTCTAGGCAACTGTAATTTAAACCTGTACATGCTAAATTTATTGCTAGGAGTTTGCAGTGAGAAAAAATTTGTAGTGAGACAATAAAACAATTTAAAAATTTTGTATTGTGTTTTTGTGACTGTTGCATTTGGATTTCTTAATCACTTCAGGCTGCTGTAACAAAATTCTGTAGACTAGTTGGGTTACACAGCAAACATTTATCTCTTTTAGTTCTGGAAGCTAGTGGGTCCAAGGTGCTGGCAGACTAAGTGTCTGGTGAAGGCCTGCTTCCTGGTTTGTATATGGCCACCTTCATGATATATCCTTACATGGCTGGGAGAGAGAGCTAGCTCTGGTCTCTTCCTCTTCTTGTAAGGGCACTAATCCCATCACAGGAGCTCCACCGTTATGGTCTCATCTAAATCTAATTACCTGCCTAATACCATCACGTTGGGGATTCAACATCTGAATTTGGGGGTGAAGGAAAAATAAACATTCAGTTCATAGTAAGATGTATGATAGAATTCTTATAATTTCATAAATTCTAGAGGGATTATCCCAATTTGAGAAAGAGTAAAGGAAAGTGTTAGTGAGACATGAATTGCTTTCTTTTTGGCCCTGGTGAGCACACTAGAATTCAAAATTTTGAAAACAAAACAAAACACAATAGTAACCTATCCCCAGTGACACAGTTGGGAGTATACTGAATTGCAGTGCTGGAAGCCATGTGCTGGCTGTGGGTTCAGATTCCTCATTTGGTTTACCAGAAACACTCCAAATATGAACACACATGCCCTAGATCCTGATGAGCCAGAGGGCTGGGGGAAGGGGATTGTCATGTGACTATACCTTGTTGGTAGTGATGCAGGGAATATGGGGGTGTAGGGGTGACTGGGCCAAGCACCTGCAGTGAGATATGGGCCCTCATCTGTAGCTCATAAAGAATTAGAGACACAGACACAGAGAGGAGATAGCAAGGAGATAAGCCCCCAAGCAGGGAGTAGTTTCTGGAAAATGGGTTGCCAATGACAAACTGAAGTGAAGGATTTTTTTTTTTTTGGGGGGGGGAGAGGTTTTTGCTAAAGGGTGTGTGTGCTCTCCAGAGAGACAGAGAGAGACAGAAAGTGAGAAATCACTCCCCAGGGGGGATGCCACAATCTCTTCTCCTCCATTCTCTTCTCAGTTGCCTGAGGGCACACACACATGCGCCTGGCTTGAGTTTAAGCCACCGGGTCTGAGACTCGAACCGTAGTCGACTACATGGGAGTCCAGCGACATAGCCATTACACTAACTGCTGGTCCCAGAGATGAAGGATTTTTATCTGAGTCACAGGGGTTGTGTTCAGGTTTCTTGTTTTTATTTAGGCTTGTTTAGTCTCTGAGAAGCTGATCTTATATGAGAAGGGAGAAGCAGCTTATAGAAAGACTGGCTGTTGTCATAAGAGGGAAATTCATAGCAATTAGTGCGCATAAGAAAAGAATGGAAAGATGGCAAATAGATAACTTATCGTCATGCCTCAGGGAATTGGAAAAACAACAACAAACAAACCCCCAAAATGCCA
>NW_006159525.1:9655320-9667037 GCF_000334495.1 Tupaia belangeri chinensis | reverse complement strand
ATGAATGGATTGGAAAAGTGTGGTATATATACTCTATGGAATACTACTCAGCCATAAAAAATAACAAGACCCTGGCATTTGATAGAAAGTGGTCAGATATGGAGGATCTATTGCTGATTGAAGTAAGCCAGGCTATGAAAGAAAGGTATTTTATGTATCCACTCAATATATACCGACTATCTGCACTCTATGGTAAAGAGCGAAAAATTGGAGGACATAAAAGCAGTGAAGGTACTTAACAAGAATAGGACAGTGTGGAATCGGGGGGTGAAGAGAAGAGGATAGAGAAAGATAGCAAGTGAACAATAGAGAGGCAGGACATTAGTGAGAAACAGATATAGCTTATTAACTGTTGATGATGACATGTATAGTATTCTCAACTGGATTGGTCTGAGAAGTATTTCATGATGGGTAAAGTCTTTTTACAAGCAAAATGAAAATAGCAATTCACTTTTAAAAATAATTAGAATAATAATAATAATGATTGGGAAAAACATAGAAAAGATATTGAATGATGAAGCAGGGAGATTAATGTCTTTGTACTGACTGACAAGCATGGCATTCCCTTTTGAAAAAGCAATGTAATAAACTGTAAAGTTATGTGTAATCCAATGTAATATAAAGATGATTATGATGATAATAAAAATAAAAAAAAAAGGAAGACTGGCTATTATATTGGGGAGAAATGCCAGCTCGTTGATAAGTTTAGTGCTGCACAGGGGGAGCTTGCAGGGAGTGAGTGGTCTGTATGGAGTGTTGTTATAGGATGAGGGAAGTTGAGCCGCATCATGTAAAATCCTAGGTTAAGTCCAGATCTCTGAAATTAAGAGACCTGTTCTGAGATGCAGAATGAAGAACTACAAACACATGTAAAGGAGGAAAAGAGAAGTTTTAATAGAAAAGTAAAAGTTTTCATAGAAAAAAATGGTATACCTCCATTCCTGAAAGGCATGCAGATGGGCAGCTGCCAGAGAACAACTGCACTGGGTGTGGGATTGGGATGAGTATTTAGCAGGGGGAGGTCTGTCATAGTATCTGGCTTTTTTGCTTGGAATTTGTGAATTTTTCCCTGCACTTGTGTATTTTTCTCAGGTGAGGAATTCAATGACCTAGTCACGCAGGCCCAGTGTGGTCTTTGAAGGTGTGAACATCTATATCTGCATGAGCTTCCAAATTAGTTTATCGAATCAGGATGTTGATTTAGCATCCCATCCTGGTGGTAATTTCTGTGTGTATATCTGGATGGCAGAAGGGAAAACAACAACCTTCCTGGTGCCAAAACCAGGAGGGAGGAAGTGTGGGAGGAAAGAATTATCCAAGAGGGTCTGGTTCCATTCCCTGATAGGCTGTGATAGCCTTTCATGGGTCTCTGACTCCACTTATTTCTTTCTGTGATTTAGGGTTACAATGCTTGTTTGGGCCTGAGGAACAAAGGGCAGAGAAGAATGTGAGTTCTATTAAGTTAAAGTGGGTTGACTGGTTTCAGAGTCCTTTTCTCTTCCGCTTCTGTTACTCTACATAGCTGCTTGACCAGGGGCGTCCTCAGTAGTCTCTCTCCCACTCCCTTACACTTCGTATATAAGAATGCCTTTCTGGGGAGCAGGAGACATAACTATAGTTTTACTGTCACCAGGGTATAGGTAGTACAGGGATGCTTGGTTCGTGTGTTTAGCAGTTGAAGTGGTATTTAAGGTAAATCTCACTCAAGCAGCCAAAGTCAGCCCTGCCAGTGTCCTTAGAGGATGTTTGATAGGAGATTGTGAAAGTTAATACTGTTTTCTTTTCTTTTTTTTTTTTTTGCCTGGGCATAACTATCTTTAGATTTTTTTTCTCTCTACATAATTAAAAAAAATTTTGGTTTAAACAACAGAAATTTATTCCTCACAGTTCTGAAGCCAAAAGTCTGAGACATATGTGTCATCAGGGTTGGTTTATGAGTTCTATGTCCTTGGCTAGGAAATAGCTGCATTTTCATCTTTTTCTTTTGCTTTCTTTCCTTCTTCCTTTCTTTCCTTCTTCCTTTCTTTCCTTCTTCCTTCCTTCCTCCCTTCCTTCCTTCTTTTTCTTTCTTTCTTTCTTTCTTTCTTTCTTTCTTTCTTTCTTTCTTTCTTTCTTTCTTTCTTTCTTTCGTCTTTCTTTCTTTCGTCTTTCTTTCTGTCTTTCTTTCTCTCTCCCTTTTCTTTCTTCTTCTTCCTTTTTTTCTTTCTCTCTCTCTCTTTCTTCTTTCTGGAGAGTTGGTTTTTTTGTTTTTTTTTTTTTTTTTTTTTTTGTGTGTGTGCTCACCAGAGAGACAGGAGAGAGAGACAGAGAGACAGAAAGACAGAAAAGTGAGAAATCACCCCCCCCCCACACACACACACAGGGGGATGGCCACGTTGCAATCCCTTCTCCTCCATTCTCCCCTCGGGATCTTGGGCATGCATGCACACGCACCCAGCATGAATTTAAGCCACTGGGGCTGGGATTTGAACCGTGGTCAACTACGTGGGATTCTAGCGACATGGCTATTTACACCCACTGCTGGTCCCTGTTCTTTCTTTTTACTTTTTAGATATACACTTCTGTTTTTGTTTTTGTTTTTATTTTTTTTTGCACTTCTAAATTTGATATCTGGATAATAGGCACATACAGACCAATAACAATTTCTCTTTTATTGACAGAAAAGGATCTTCGAATGGCAGGCTTCAAACTCTAACATATTTTTCTTCTTTATTGGAATACTTGATGGAAGTTAAAACTACTACTGGACAGACATCCTTCTAAGGATCAATTGTTTTCCAGGAAAGGAAATATATTTGCTGTCAAGTCATGCTAAGGAATTTGGGTATAGAGGAAGGCTAAAGCCTCTTTTACTAAATACCTAAAGCCCCTTCAAATAAACATAAAAGATGTTTAAAGTAAGTGTGTTTCACTTCAAGATAAGCTGAACTTCCTACTATATTGCCCAACTATATGGAAATTCCAGATTTGTGAATACTTGCATGCCTAACTGAGTATCTGTTATAAAATATCTTTTCCCCAGCCCCACTTTAACAGTTGCCAGCATATTAAAAAATCATTCTTTCTTGAGTTTTGAGTTTAGTTAATTGAGGGCATGTGGAGAGGCTAATTTGAAAGTGTACCTTTCAGTATTTAAAGTGGATTCAGATTTTTAACTTATCATGTTCATGCTGAAAATTATTTCCCGGGATGCCAGACAAATGGCAGCATGTGGTACTGCTGAGATAAATAAGTGCACGAATGTTCTATGGAGAATTGCTTTGTGGAGCGTATTTTCACAAGTGATTATTAATAATGTCTTAACTGGTCAGAATGAAAATACAGAGGGAAGTTATATTAGTCTTTTGGCATTTATATTTTCTCTAGATAATAAAACATCTTTATCAATTATACTTACCACATTTGTATTAAGAATCTGAGAGTGACCTACTTGGGGGTTATGGAAGAACTATGTTTTCCTTTGGTTATAAATAAGAATAGAATTTATTAGTTAATTATACCAAGTCCTTTTGCTTCAAATTTGGAAGAGTGTGACTAAATAAATCACTGCTCCCGTCCATTTCCTAAAAGTGTAGTGAGAAAAGAAATAAGGTCTGTTTATGTTTTTATTGCTTTGAATTTTTAAAAATAGATGACTTCATTTTATTTTTTTATTATTATTCCATTTGAGCAGAGAGAGGCAGAGAGGTAGAGGGACAGTGAGAAAGCAAGCTGCCAGTTTTGGTGAAAACCCTGTGGTCAGCCATGTGGGAGTCCGACAGCTTCATCACCATGCCACCTGCCAGACCCTTGCTTTGAATTCTTATGAAATCTTGATATTACTTTACAGATCATAAATTCTCCAAGTACTCTAGTTCTGTTACATCACAATTCTAATTAAAGAAAACTTTCATGTAGAATTTAAATGTATTTTTTAAGTTGTTAGTACTGTGAAAAGACATTCACATTTATCATCAAATGTCTAAAGTGTGGCAAGTGATTTGTAAAGGTTATCACATTTAAACTTCACAAACTCTCTGGATTTAAGAAGCTAAGTACCTTGGGCCAGCAGGTAGTATAGTGGTTAAGGTGTTGGACTCCCACATGGCTGACCACAGTTTGAGTTCTGGACCCAACTGCTTGAAAATCATGCCAGGCACATGTGTGTGCATGCCCAAAATCCTAGTGGGAGAGTGGAAGAGAAGGAACTGTAGCATGACTTTCTCTCCTATGGGATGATTTTTTACTTTCCCTCTTACTATCTCTGTCTCTACTGAGCATGCACACACTATGGCAAAATCTTAAAAAAACACACACACACACAACTAAGTAACTACACAAAATTACTCTGCTTAGTGAAGACAGAGCATGAATTTGAACCCTAAGATATCTGTTTAAAAATCTTACACCCTTTCCAATACACCATACTATCTCCATTGGTTCTTAATCATTGCTCATTTTGGAATATATGTGGCCTCCAGATGCTAGCAAGTGTGAGATATATATATATATATATATACACACACATTATTTATGTCTATATATTGGGTTGTCAGAAACATCATGATGCTTTTTTGCATGGAAAAAATATGTCATGGCTTTTCCAACAGCCCAATATTTTTCTGGTTAATATCTTTTCTCTTACTAATCGTACAGTTTCTTGAGGGTAGAAGCAATGTTTTGTGCTGTTTCTATCTGCCACTGCCATGGTTATAATTACCATGAGTGCAGTGCCTTGATGGTATCTGATAGATTGATTTGTTAAAATTCATTGCTCATCCCCAGATATTTTCATATCCTGGGTCAATAAAGTTAATTATTAATTGTAACGGCTCAGTTTCACTTCATTCTTATCTTCATTTGCATCCAAGAGGACCTCCATGTAAAATATCTTTTAGTTATTTCTAGGAGTTCCTGGAAGTCTTTCGTGCCAAGGCAAGGTTTACTTACAATATTTTGTTCTGGTTTGCCTTGGATGGAATTTGAGGGAGACACTCACTGTGAAAATCATTCATTCAATCAGTATTTTTGAATGCCTACCTGCTACCCATTACAGGCACCATTGCTGGTCAAGACTTGGTTTCCTGAAGTTCTTTCTTTTTACTTTTTAGATATACACTTCTGTTTTTGTTTTTGTTTTTATTTTTTTTTGCACTTCTAAATTTGATATCTGGATAATAGGCACATACAGACCAATAACAATTTCTCTTTTATTGACAGAAAAGGATCTTCGAATGGCAGGCTTCAAACTCTAACATATTTTTCTTCTTTATTGGAATACTTGATGGAAGTTAAAACTACTACTGGACAGACATCCTTCTAAGGATCAATTGTTTTCCAGGAAAGGAAATATATTTGCTGTCAAGTCATGCTAAGGAATTTGGGTATAGAGGAAGGCTAAAGCCTCTTTTACTAAATACCTAAAGCCCCTTCAAATAAACATAAAAGATGTTTAAAGTAAGTGTGTTTCACTTCAAGATAAGCTGAACTTCCTACTATATTGCCCAACTATATGGAAATTCCAGATTTGTGAATACTTGCATGCCTAACTGAGTATCTGTTATAAAATATCTTTTCCCCAGCCCCACTTTAACAGTTGCCAGCATATTAAAAAATCATTCTTTCTTGAGTTTTGAGTTTAGTTAATTGAGGGCATGTGGAGAGGCTAATTTGAAAGTGTACCTTTCAGTATTTAAAGTGGATTCAGATTTTTAACTTATCATGTTCATGCTGAAAATTATTTCCCGGGATGCCAGACAAATGGCAGCATGTGGTACTGCTGAGATAAATAAGTGCACGAATGTTCTATGGAGAATTGCTTTGTGGAGCGTATTTTCACAAGTGATTATTAATAATGTCTTAACTGGTCAGAATGAAAATACAGAGGGAAGTTATATTAGTCTTTTGGCATTTATATTTTCTCTAGATAATAAAACATCTTTATCAATTATACTTACCACATTTGTATTAAGAATCTGAGAGTGACCTACTTGGGGGTTATGGAAGAACTATGTTTTCCTTTGGTTATAAATAAGAATAGAATTTATTAGTTAATTATACCAAGTCCTTTTGCTTCAAATTTGGAAGAGTGTGACTAAATAAATCACTGCTCCCGTCCATTTCCTAAAAGTGTAGTGAGAAAAGAAATAAGGTCTGTTTATGTTTTTATTGCTTTGAATTTTTAAAAATAGATGACTTCATTTTATTTTTTTATTATTATTCCATTTGAGCAGAGAGAGGCAGAGAGGTAGAGGGACAGTGAGAAAGCAAGCTGCCAGTTTTGGTGAAAACCCTGTGGTCAGCCATGTGGGAGTCCGACAGCTTCATCACCATGCCACCTGCCAGACCCTTGCTTTGAATTCTTATGAAATCTTGATATTACTTTACAGATCATAAATTCTCCAAGTACTCTAGTTCTGTTACATCACAATTCTAATTAAAGAAAACTTTCATGTAGAATTTAAATGTATTTTTTAAGTTGTTAGTACTGTGAAAAGACATTCACATTTATCATCAAATGTCTAAAGTGTGGCAAGTGATTTGTAAAGGTTATCACATTTAAACTTCACAAACTCTCTGGATTTAAGAAGCTAAGTACCTTGGGCCAGCAGGTAGTATAGTGGTTAAGGTGTTGGACTCCCACATGGCTGACCACAGTTTGAGTTCTGGACCCAACTGCTTGAAAATCATGCCAGGCACATGTGTGTGCATGCCCAAAATCCTAGTGGGAGAGTGGAAGAGAAGGAACTGTAGCATGACTTTCTCTCCTATGGGATGATTTTTTACTTTCCCTCTTACTATCTCTGTCTCTACTGAGCATGCACACACTATGGCAAAATCTTAAAAAAACACACACACACACAACTAAGTAACTACACAAAATTACTCTGCTTAGTGAAGACAGAGCATGAATTTGAACCCTAAGATATCTGTTTAAAAATCTTACACCCTTTCCAATACACCATACTATCTCCATTGGTTCTTAATCATTGCTCATTTTGGAATATATGTGGCCTCCAGATGCTAGCAAGTGTGAGATATATATATATATATATATACACACACATTATTTATGTCTATATATTGGGTTGTCAGAAACATCATGATGCTTTTTTGCATGGAAAAAATATGTCATGACTTTTCCAACAGCCCAATATTTTTCTGGTTAATATCTTTTCTCTTACTAATCGTACAGTTTCTTGAGGGTAGAAGCAATGTTTTGTGCTGTTTCTATCTGCCACTGCCATGGTTATAATTACCATGAGTGCAGTGCCTTGATGGTATCTGATAGATTGATTTGTTAAAATTCATTGCTCATCCCCAGATATTTTCATATCCTGGGTCAATAAAGTTAATTATTAATTGTAACGGCTCAGTTTCACTTCATTCTTATCTTCATTTGCATCCAAGAGGACCTCCATGTAAAATATCTTTTAGTTATTTCTAGGAGTTCCTGGAAGTCTTTCGTGCCAAGGCAAGGTTTACTTACAATATTTTGTTCTGGTTTGCCTTGGATGGAATTTGAGGGAGACACTCACTGTGAAAATCATTCATTCAATCAGTATTTTTGAATGCCTACCTGCTACCCATTACAGGCACCATTGCTGGTCAAGACTTGGTTTCCTGAACTTTCAAAGTTGCAAGGTCTGGTGATTATGAGTGGCCTCCTGCTTATTCTAATGTCTCTTGAAATATGAACACAGTTTCTTCTGCATTTATCTGCAGACCTGTCCTTATAGGTCTTAGGTATTTTAGGAGGGGTTGTATAGAGGGCGGGTATTATCTTCTGTATTATCTTTCTCAGTTTAACTCATAAACTCTTCACTCCTTGCAAATCATCTCTACCAGATATTCACCATTGCATCAAATGCTCTCAGACATGCCTCAGTCTCTGTGGCACCTAGTTATCCAATGTATGGTAAAGGAAAGGTTCAACATCTTTGCCTTTGGACAACACAAAGGCAACTCACACTAAATATTTCTGTTCAACTGTACACATATTATGTATTTTGCTATTCAAAGTTTAACATTATCTTTATCTAGGAGTTTATTAAAAATGCAGAAATGTGGTCCTTATTTTAGACATACTGAGTTAAAGCCTATACTCCTGTTGACTGTTTTACTACCTGACACCCAAATGATTCTATGCAGCTGCAGTTTGAGAAGCTCTGTTCTCCATGAGCCTTCCATCGTCTATGTTTGTGATTTAGGTAGTTTGGCTCTATCTTCCATTGAAACAACTACAAAGAACTTGATAAAATATAAAATAGATTAAGGAGATCTCAGACCGAAAGACTTCTCTCTGGTAAATGTCTGACAGAGGCAAACAAAACTTTTTTCTAGGAAGGCCCAGCTCCAGCACCATAGGCAGTGGGTGCTGCTGCACGATACTGGAGTCATACGTGAATGCTTGGGGTTTGGATTCTGGGTTTTAGTGAACCCTCTGGGCAGGTCCATCATCCTGGCCAAGTAGAAAGCTGGTGGGAAGATTGTGGCATGGATAGACCTTATTAGGGGTCTTTCTCTCACATTAAATGAACAAACTTTAAAAAATTTCTCTAGGGGAAGGTTTTATCATCACAGGTCTAAAATTATTTATACAGATAATTTTTCCAATAGAATATCCAGCATGCTATCAAAGATACCAGATGCACAAAGAAACAAGATGACATGAGTAGTATAACAGATTACAACAATAAACCCTCTATGACTTCAGATCAAGAAATTATCAGATTTAAACCATAAAACTACTATATTTATTGTGTTTAAACAAATATCTAAACTATTCAAACTTGGAAATCTAAAAATTAAAGCAAACAAATTTATAAAAAGTGACATTTCTAAAAATATCTAAATTAAAATGTCTACAACTGAGAAATTGTGATCATAATATAGACAGAATTGATCTGTATAACAGCAGACTAAACTGAAGAGAGAATGTGTAAATTGAAAGATGGTCAGAAGAAATTATCTAGCATGGTCAGAAGAAATTATTTACCAGATGAGTGGGTAAGATACAGTGCAAAAATTCTAAATGTTTAATTGGAAACTTGCAATAATGGAGAGAGAATGGCAAGAAATGATAATGACTGAAAATTTTCTAAAACAATTTAAGACAGCAATCACAGATTTAGGAAATGTATTGAATTTTGCATGTGATAAAATGAAAGCTATACCTAGATACAGTAGTTGGAATGTATTGAAAATCCTAAAATGTTTTGTTGAAAAGGAACAAAAGAAATCTTCCTACTGCATGACAAACCACTACTAACTTAGAACAAAACAGCAATTTTATTAAACAAACATATTATGTGAATTAGGAATTTAGATAAGATACAGCAGGGGGGCTGGCTCTAAAGCCTAGTGGTTGAGGGAGCTGAATCCTGCATAATTAGCCGCAGCTTGCATGCTGGGCACAGATGTGTGTATTCCCAAAATCCTGACAGGATGAAGAAATGGAAAAGGGATTCTGGTGTGATGATGCCCCACTGGGAGTGAGGGTGCTTTCTCTCTTTTCCCCTCTCTCTGTCAGAGATCTCTGTGTTTCTCTGGTGAATGCATACACCCTCTGGCAATATGTTATTATTATTATTTTTTAAGATACAACAGAAAATGTTTCTCTCTGCTCAGTGGTGTGTGGTGTTTGGTCTGGATGGCCTGAGGACTAGGCTCACTGTGATTGCCAATAGGAATGCCTGTACTGTCTCTACAGCACTGCAGCTGGAGTCCCTCATGGTGAATACCTGAGCATCAGGTAGGGACTGCATGCAGTTTAATGACCTAACCTTAGAGTCATGTGCATCACTTTCACAAAATGCTTTAGTGTGATGAAGTTGGAATCCCACAAGATTCAAGCTCAGGGGACAGAGACACTTCTTAATTGGAAGAGTACTAAAAAAAAAAAAAAAAAAGGCCATTAAAATTATCAACAGTAGAAAAAGTTGGTTGTAAACTGAGAATTCTCTCTTCCTAGAGCCATGAATTCTTTCAATCTCTTAAGTTTTATATAGTCTTCATGGTGATTTATTGGACATCTATTTTAGTAGGCTTAGAATGCCAGGCTTATGTGCACTTCATTCTACAAAAAGATACCAAGATGGTTCTTGGAAAAATATTTAATTGATTTAACTGTTGAATCCCATTATTAGTTAAATTATTTAAAAAGATTGCCAGAATAATTTTTACAATATTTGGAAAGAAATAAACTTTTGTCCTAAAACAGCTTAACTCAGTAGAACCATATGTAATACCATGAATAATTAGTAAACAAATCTGAAAACAAAAAAAATAAAGATAAATGAATAAGCCCATTCATTCGGACCACTGTGCTTAATTAGATCACAATAGACAGCCAAGCACACTTGACTCACTAGATTGAACAATATGCCCACCCCTAAATCAACCACAGTGGCCAGTGCAATAGACTGCACTGATTGGTTCCTAGGCTCTGTGCCAATCTCTGGAGGCTGGGAAGACATTAGTTTGCTTTGAAGCAAACAGATACAAAGACAGAAATTGGGAGCCATTGGGATGGGATGAATAGATGCTAGAAATGCTGCTATCAAGTATCAATGATGGGAGACTTTGTTTTCCAGGCAAGGAAAACAACTTCTGTGAGATTTTGAAAAGTCACGGATCCTTTTTGGGAGAAATGGCTAGGGACTTTTATGACTAGAGTAAATAATATCAAATTATTGGCCCCTGAAATAATAGGAACTGACTTCTATAAGTATGTCACACTGAAAAGCGCTCACTAATTGTTTCACTAACAGCGCTCTTACAAAATAAGGCAGAGACCTGTATTTTTATGGAGCTGATATATGGGATTGGGAAAATGTAGAAAATCAAAGAGTATAAAAGCACAAGAATCACATGAACATTTAATTCTTTAAAATCTTATTCATGCTCCACAAGACCTTATTAATTCTGCTTCAAGCTAAAGCTGACTACCCTCAATTATAGGCCTTATTCAGGAGTCCATGAACTTGACACTTGAAAGCTTCCCTTGAGAATCACCTGTCAAAAGTATACTTTACACAGTTGAAAACCAGGTTTATAAATACTTTGGCCTGCTTTAACTCTGTCTCTGCAGACTCAGATACCATTTTTCAAGCAGGCATTGTTTAGGGTGACCTTTCTAAAATAGAGTCAAGGATTCAGGAATCACATTCGTGTGTGCTTTGAATAGCACCCTGCCACACACAAACCTTATTTGTAAATGTCGTCAGATTGAATACTTACAACAACCCTGTAATGAAGGCACACAAATGTTTCTTATACTAAAGGATAAATTGAATCTCAGAAAGGTCAATAATTTCCCCTCGAAATAAACAGCTGATCAGTGGCAGAAAAAACTCAAAGCTACATTTCCTTATCCAAAGTCCAGCACTTTTGTGGGGGCCCTTTCCTATCATGTAACCAGAACTATGACGATAGTTTGCTTATGCTCAGAATATTAGAATAATAGAAAATACACAATCTATTTCTATTATAATTTTCAGTTGAATACTATAGTCCAAATAAAGTCTGAAAAATAAAATATGCACACAAAAACAAGAACAAAGGAAATAACACACAAGTGTGTATAAAATACCACATTGCTTGGATGAACCTACATCTTAGTTTTGACTTCAACTGCTTCCAGATCAGAAGTCCTCCCACTTTTTCATGCTCTGCATTCGTATTGTTTCAGCTTTGAGCACCTAGCTATTGCCTACCGTCTTCCTTTGCTTAGAATG
>NW_006159525.1:9644185-9655289 GCF_000334495.1 Tupaia belangeri chinensis | reverse complement strand
TTCCTAACACCTTTTCCATTTTGATTTCCTGCATCTGAACTTGGTTTTTAGGCGTGGTTCTCATGGGCACCCAAAGTCATTATTCCCCAGGTGACCCCTTGAGCTATCACACTGTAACTTTATTCATACTAGTCTCTGAATATGCATGTCCTATGGTTTGGATATGGTTTGTCACCGAGGGTTCATGTGCTAGAAGCTGTGTTCCCAATATAATCGTGTTATAAAGTGGTAGAACTTTCAGGAGGTGGGGACTAGGTGGCAATGTTTGGATGATGGAGACACCAGTCTCATGAGTAGATCAGTGCTGTCATGGTACAAGCATTGAGTTCTCACTTTCATAAGTTGTTGTAAGACTGGGGCAGGTGGTAGCCCAGTAGTAATGCAATTGAGTCTGCATGGTAAGGGTCCAAGGTTGCATACCAGGACATCTCTGGTCATGCTGTGTGCTTGTGTGTGTGTATGTGTGTATAACCACAATCTGGGCTGGCTGAGACTGAGGCAGCATTTAGTCATGGGGACTCTATTGTGCTGTTGGTTTCTCTGTTTTTCTCTCTGTCTCTCTCTAATAGAAAAGATAAATAACTTTTTTTGAGAGATAGAGAGAGAGAGATATTTTTGCTATAGGGTGCATGTACTCACCAGAGAGACAGAGATAGCGAGACAAAAAGTGATAAATCACCCCCAAAGGGGTATGGCCAAGCTGCAGTCCCTTCTTCTCCATTATCTTCTTGGGATCTTGGGCATGCACACACATGTGACCAGCATGAGTTTCAAATCACTAGGTCTGGGACTTGAACCTCAGTCAACTATGTGGGAGTCGAGTGACATAACCATTATGCCATCTGCTGGTCCCATAAATAACTTTAAATTAAGAAGTAAGATGGTTGCCCACAGGTCAGTCTTTCTTTGTATATGCCTATCTTTCTCTCTGTTTCTGTTGTCCATGTCATGACATAGGACCAGAGTCTGCCAGATGGTGACCTCATGCTACTAGAATTATGAACCAAATAAAGCTTTTCTTTTTAAAAATCACCCAGCCTCAGATTTCTATTTAGCAGTATAATAATGGCCTAAAACAGTGTGTGATGTTAGGGAGACAGGTGGGAACAAGGTTCTTTGGATTATTTAATATATTACCGCCTTTGGCCTTGAATATAGCTTCCTGCTTCTAGGTTTCAGAAGTGAGTTCAGGACTACCAAATGGGCATGACAGATCTTAACTGGTTACAACCAGTTGAATGTAACTTTCTTGTTATAAAGTTATCTGTGTACATATCTTAATAATGTTGCCAACTCTTTCTCAAAGATTTAGCTTTTCAGCTTTCTGCACAAGTGTGCCCATTTTCAGGTACCTTTGCCAGTATTGAAAGCATTAATCCTTTTACCTTTTGCTAATCTAAAATTTTTTAAATTTGCATTTTTCTGATTACTGAAGAAACAGAATCTTTCCATATGTTTTATTGGCCATTTTCTTTTCTTCCTTTCTTACTTTTTTACAATTTATTTATAACCAAAGGAAGCATGTACTCACTAGAGAGAGATAGAGAGCACCTCCATGCAGGAGTGTGGTCATGTTCCAATCCCTTATCCTCCATTTTTTTTTATCCTATTGGGATTTGGGGCATGCACACACATGTGCCTGGTGTATTTTTCAAACCATAATCAGCTGCTTTGTGCTTTGGGGCTGACCTGTCTTAGTTTCATTGTAAATATATATTTTTAAAGTATATTTATTTACTTCCAGAGAGAAAGAGAACCAACTTCAATGGGGTCTTCATGTCGCAATCACCTCTGCAGCTCTGCAGCCATCCAGAATCATGGGCACCCACAGGCACGCCTGGTGTGTTCAGGTAGATCTAGGACGTGAACCTGCAGCCTTACCATATGGCCTTCAGCATTGAGCAGCAGTGCCTCCTACTGCCTGCACCAGTGAAACTGGGCCTTGGTCATTTACTTTTTTTTAAAAAAAAAATTACCTCGCATTATTTTCATTGGCGATATCAATATTTTTCTTTATCAATTGTAAGAACTTTGAATGATGTACTTTATTATTGCATAATATTACATACATTATAAATATGTTTTCCTAATCTTCCTTTGGACTTTGTTTGCAGTGTCTTGTTATATAGTTTAAATTTTTAAAATTTAGTTGAACATGTAGTTATTTTCTTCTCTTCCTTAAGGAGGGCATCCATGACAATATGACACAAATAATTTTCTATAACTTTTAATATTTCTCTATTATTTAAATTTTATTACTTTTTTTATACATAATTGTGATCCATTTATCTATTGCTCTGTAATATACTATCCTAAAAACTTAGTCACTGTGAATGGCACCACTTATTACCTCTCATGACTCAGTGGATCAGGAATATGGGCAGGGCCCAACTAATTGGCTTTTTGCTCCATTTGGTCTTAGCTGGGTCACTGAGTTGTCTGTAATCAGATGACGGCTGGGCAGGGCTGGGCTAGCCTGGATGAACCAAGGTGTCACTGCCATATTTGGTATTTCAGTGCTCTTCCGTGTGGTCATTCTCTTTTCACACAGCCAGCTTGGGCTTCCTCATATATGGTGGTCTCAAGGCAAATACATCTTTCTCTGTTGTTAGTTTTCTCCAGAACATGAAGACTGGCAGGACGCATACATGCCAGGCCCAGAAATGCATACCATTATTTCCACTGCATTAAGAAATTCAGGGCTGGACAGTGGTGCAGCAGCTCTGCAAGTTTGACCCACATGGGAAAGTTCCCAGTTCACATCTGAGAACTCCCTCAGTGTAACAGGCATGCATGTGCCCAGGATCCAGGCTGGCTGAAGCTGAGGAGTCAGGGAATGGGGCGTCGAGACTCTGTTGGGGGTGCCAACTCCCTGCCTGTTTTTCCTTCTTCCTGTTTCTCTCACTCATGGAAGATGAAAATAAATAAACTTAAAAAGAATCACCTCACTAAACTGGTAAAATGTAAATAAACCTTTACTGTGGTCAGCTACTGGAATTTGAGGTTTGTTAGAGTAGTTAATGATACTCTAAAAAGTAGAAGTCTCTGGAACCAGCAGTTAGCATAATGGCTATGTCGCTGGACTCCCACGTAGTCGACCGCAGTTTGCATCCCAGACTCGGTGGCTTAAAACTCATGTGGGCGCGTGTGCATGCGTGCCCTGTATCCCAAGAGGAGAATGGAGGAGAAGGGATTGCGGCGTGGTCATCCTCCCCCAGGGAGTGATTTCTTGCTTTCTGTCTCTCTGTCTCTCTCTATCTGTCTGGCAAGAGCATGCACCCTACAGCACAAACCTCTAAAAAAAAATGTAGAAGTCTACTTACAAGACAACAATAAAGACGCATGGTTTTATATACATAAACATAGGGCAGCTCTAGGTGGGGTAAGTTCTGGATTTTAAATCTGATCCTCTATCATCTTCTTATCAATAGTGGTACTTTCACTTTTTTTTTTTTTCTTTTTTTGGAGAGGTTTTTGCTATAGGGCGTGTGCGCTAGCCAGACAGAGAGAGACATAGAGACAGAAAGCGAGAAATCACCCCCCGGGGGGATGGCCACACCGCAATCCCTTCTCCTCCATTCTCCTCTTGGGATCTTGGGCACACACGCACACACTCCCGGCGTGAGTTTAAGCCACCAGGTCCGGGACTCAAACCGCAGTCAACTACGTGGGAGTCCAACAACATAGCCATTACACTAACTGCTAGTCCCAATAGTGGTACTTTTCCTTGAATATGGGCATTGTCTTTAAACTGCTTTCTCTCAGTTATAATTGGTTTACTAAACTGTATGAATTCTTAAGTCTTCTAATATGCAAGTATTTAATTTTTATTTATTTTCTCTTCCAAACCAATTGAAAATAACTCCAAGATGAAAGGTATGGTTTTCTCTTTGACAGAGAGAGGGACAAAGTAAGAAATCTATGGGGGTATGGCCATACTACAATCCCTTTTCCTGCATTCTCTCTGGGATTTTGGGCACATATACATATGTACCTAGCACATTTCTCAAGCCATCTACTGGGGACTTGAACCATGCAGTCAGTCAGCCATGTGGGATCCAGCAGCTTTAACCACCATGCCACCTGATTGACCCTCTTTTTCTCTCTTCTGTTTCTTTACTTTCTTGCTAGGCTTCATGGGTATGCAATCTGTGCAGTCATATAGGATCCCACAATTAGAGACTGTGCCCTCAGTTTAATGCTCTGCTGTTGCCATCTTGAAATCCTTAGTAATTAGTGCCTTGTGTTTTCATTTTGCACTAGGGTCTGCAGATTATATAGCTGGTCCTGCTTTCTTGGTGAAAGAGAGAGAGAGAAGAGAAAATAAACAACAATCTTCTACTTATTTGGTCAATTCTGAAGTTCTTTTTTTCTTGGTTGTCATTGTTTCTTTGGTCAACATTGACTTCTAGAAATGGGAAGAACATAACTTTGGCTCTAAACTTCTTAAGCCATTTTAGCCATTAGTTTTTGCTCCTGGTAGCATGACTAGAAGGCTATCAGCTTGTGTCTTCTCCCTCCCTTTGCCTTTCTTTCAAATCATGGGCAGCAATACCAAGATCATCTCACAAGAAAGAGACTTCGGTTTACTTACTTTTAGGTAGGTTGCCTGTGTAAACTTAAACACATTCAAGTGGAGTAGAAAATTCCAGAGAGATGATCCATCTGAGATGGTGGAGGAGCAGCATTCACGCAGATTCAATCCTCACTTTTTGGTGCCTTAAGCCTGCTTAAGTATACTGTGGACACTGTGACTGTGCCAGTTAGGGTTCTCCAGAGAAGCAGAATCAATAGAATATACACAGAGTAGCTATATATAATAAGAGAAGACTTATTATAGGAATTGGCTTGGGTGGTTATGGAGAACAAGAAATTCCATGATATGTTCTCTGCAGCTGAAGAATCAAGAGTCATGGTGTAACTCAATCTGAGCCCTAAGGCTTGAGAACCAGGGAGACAATGGTGTAAGTCCTAGAATATGAAGGCCTAAGAATTAGAAGCTCTGATGACTAAGGGAAGAAGCAGATGGGTATTCCAGTCCAAGAAGAGAGAGAGAGAATTAGTTTTTCTCCAACTTTTTGTTCTATTTTAACTCTCATCAGATAATGTCCCCCCAGATGGGTGAGGGGAAGATCTTCTTCACTCAGTCTACTGATTCAAATACTCATCTCTTCCCAAAACACCTTCACACAGACCTAGTGATTCTGTTTTGCAAACTATCTTTAGTTTGTTTTCCCCTTAACTGAATCAAGATGACACCTAACATTAAGCATCACACAGTGTTTGAGCTATTTTGCTGGCATCCCATCTAAGAAGGTTGCTTACTGGGTATAGGGACCAAAAAACAAGAGGCCTGAGTTGAAAGACTAGAGAATAGAAGGAATAAGTTAGATGGATTATTAGCTGCAGGAAGAAGAGGAAAAGCTAGAGTTGAGGTATCTACTACTCCAGAGAAACATTAGTGATCTCAGAGGGCCCTCCATAATGCTCACACAAATATCCCAAGAAAGAACCAATGTTTGGGTTCCTGTCCAAGGAGGGCATTGCCAGTGGGATTGTATTAGCTAGGGAAGCAGCTATGACTAACAGAGAACTTCAGCTGTATTTCCGGATAAGGAGAAAAACATTTGTCCTGCTTCCGTTCCCTCCCCCACGTGCAGGACATGGTGGAGACAGAACCAGAAAAGGCAGGAAAAATAGAATAGCAGATGCTGCATTCTTTCTACTTCAAGCTCCACTGGCCAAATCTGACTAGAGATAAGGAAAAGGGAACAGAAGCTTTAAAATACACACAACAGACAAGTCTACAAATCAGTTAAGATGGGCTTGAGATTGTAGTAACAAAAGTGCTGGAAACTATGGGATCTGCCATAGATTCATTATAGGATAGTAAAAAGAGATTTGACAGAACACAGCTGGACTAGTATCCAAAGAAAGTTTAAAATGCATTGTGTTTTCATATGCCTCATGTAATTTAGTTGTTTAATAAACCATTTACATGAATAAGTCAGCTGCCAGAAATATGCTTCTTTGTTCATTTTCATGGAGATTTGGAGAAACAGAGAAAGAGAACATTAATGTGCAAATCTCTCTATATGAATTCTTGGATCACTTTAGATCCCATGCCTACCTCTGAACTAAGTGTCCTGATAAGGAAAATTTTGACTCTGATGGGCTCAGTCCAGCCTGCATTCATTCCCAGATCTGGGATGGAATCAGCTTCTCCTGCATTGCATGGATGAGAGTGGATTCTTACCAAAAAACAAACAAACAAACAAAAAACCAAAACCAACAAACAAACAAACAAAACATGTAAGGAGAAGAGAATAAGAAACGCTGCTGTGAGACCAGTAGATGGCGAAACAGGATGCCTTGCTGGACTCCTGTATAGTTGACCACAGTTAGAGTCCTGGACCTGGCAGCCTAAAACTCATGCTGGGTACATGTGTGTGTTTGCCCCAGATCCAGAGAGGTGAATGGAGGAGAAAGGATTGTAGCATGGCCACCCTGCCGGGGGATGATTTCTTGCTTTCTGTCTCTCTGTCTCTATATTGAGTGTACTTGCCCTATAGCAAAAATATCTCTCTAACAAGAAAAGAAAGAAAGAAATTCTGTTGAATAAGCCACTAAACTCGCCACTGTGTGGAGCCACCAGCATATGTGATAATCTTCTGCTTCCATTTTGGCCATGGCCCATGTGGTCCTTGGCAGTGCTGACCAGTTTCCTTTGGGTTGCTTCATGCCGGAATCTCTTGTATTACTCACAGGCACTATCCATGTCCAGACTGGGAAAGGACAATGTCATTTCCAGCATGTAACTGACAACCAACAGGTCTGTGAGCTACCTTCTCCCCAATGGCCTGCCTTAAAGAGAGAGTCCTCTGACTTCCCTGTCCATATTAAGTCAACCTTGGCATTTACTTTGAAAATGACCTCTATTAATTCCGTTTCTTTTTTCTTGCTGCCTCCTGAAACTAAGTTCTAAAAACAGAATTTAAAATTTATCGCTCGCTCAATGTGCTTGTTGTTTCTTCATTCTTCCCATGCAGAAAATTTGACCCATGCATACTTCCTCTACGATCCATTGAACAATCCTGCTCTTTAGTTTGCTGCCTGATTTTTCATTTTCAACAGATGAATGGGATATCATTCTTTGCTGAAAATGTTTAATATACCACCTTAAAAAGTGAAATATAATGTGACATGTTTAACATACTTCTAAAAGCATTATGAGAGAAACCAAACACTTTTTTTGTGTGTGTGCACTTTAAGAAGAAACTTTGATTTCAATGTTAAAGTTTCAGAAAATGTGTTCTTCCAGATTGAGGGTATCTTAACATGCTGCAGCTAAATGTAGAATTTGCCTGGAGGCAGCCTATGTGAATGATCTAGAGGTGTTGTTTCCTTCGATGGGGGTGGGGGTGTTCGCAAATAGTTAACCCAGCCTTATAAAAGTCGTTCATTCCACTTTCCCAGCCTTCATTGCTCTCACTGCCTGGTAAACACCACATGGCTTTGATCATTATTTTTCTCTCCTTCAGAAGAGTCATGGTAGCCGAGAAAATACATGATTCGACTAGTTAAGGATGGTTTGTGGTTTGTTCCATTTAAAACCTTGCTGCAGACATGAAGAGTGCAGTCTTGGTTGGGAGTTCATCTGCCTGGCATAAACCCTCTTCTGCCCATTTCCAGTTCCATGATCTGAAGCATGCAATTTATTCTCTTTGTGTTCCAGGTGCTTCAGTGATGAAATGATGATTTTACAGGTCAAGCGTACCACATTCAAAAACCTGAAATCTAAAAGGACCCAAATCCAAAACGTTCTGAGCACTGACATAAAGCTCAAAAGGTAAGTTCTATAATTAAGCTCAGGGGATGGGTCATAGTCAAAATGCTACAATACAAAAATAGTATATAAAGTTACCTTGAGGCTGTATGTAGAAGGTGTATATGAGATATAACACATTTTGTGTTTACAGTTGGATCCTGCTCCCCAAATTATACATATACAAATATTACGAAATTTGAAAAAAATATGAAATCCAAAACTGGTCCCAAGCAATTTGGATAAGGAATATTTAACCTGTAAAATCTACTTTAAGGACTATTGTGGAGCTCAAATATATCGATACATGAGAAGCACTTAAAAACAGCATCTGGCACAGAGTAAGTGTTCAGATACATGTTAGTTGTTGCTATTGTTCTTGCTGTCTTGCTCAAATCCCCTCACATCTCTGGATCTCCATTTCCTGTGCTGAAAAGTTAGGGTCATAATTTCTTCGAACACTCAGGTGAACTACATGGACTTGAATGCTGGCTAATTAGCACTGGGGAGCTTCTTACCAAGGCTGTCCTGCACTTCCACAACTATTAGAAGATGATCATGCTCGGACTTCCGTCAGATGCTCATTAGCGGATGTAATTGCCAACACCTCCATGCTGAGTCAGAAAACTTCATTTTCTTCCAGCAGTAAATTCATTTATTTTTACCTGTTGTGTATTCGTCAGTCATAGAATTCCCAACAATGACAGCTTTGCCCTTGAAATTCTGCAATATGAGATCTCATGACTCAAGCAATGGTGTGCTTCTATGTCATCAGTATCTGTGCTAATGCATGGCAAGTACACACAGCATGAGGGGACAGCAAGAGCTGGAGACAATTCAGGAAATGTCATGAGGAAATGTACAGGTTGAACATGCTAAGCCAAAAATCTGAACTCTGGAATGCTCCTAAATTAAAAACAACATGGCATCATAAGTGTAATATTCTACACCTGACCTTGTGATGGGTTCAATCAATGCCCTACAATACAAAAAATAGTGTGTAAAATTACCTTCGGGTATCTTGAAACATAAATGTGTTTGTGTTTAGATTTGGGTCTTATTATGTACATGCAAATACTGAAAAAATCTAAGAAAAACTCATGAAGTCTGAAATACTTCTGGTCCCAAGCATTTAGATGAAGGATACTCAACTTGTGTTAAAATCTTAGTTGAGGACAGAAGAAAATATTATCCAAGAGATATGGGGTGAGAATAGGGATGAGCGGACTCCTTGCGCAATTTGGTTCTTTAACATACACTTCACTCTTGATCCTTGTTCCCACCTCTGCCCACTGAGACAGTTGTCAAATGTTCTAGTTGGTAACAGGCAAGCTCAGACTCTCAAGTGCCGAAGGGCTGACAATAGCTAACATTCTTATCCACTTCATTACTTACCACAAATCAGAGGTTTAGACTGATTAATGAATAAGTGGCCAAGACCATTTCAAGTGATAATTTTTGACTTCTTTAAAAGCTTCAAATTTACCTGAAGCCATACCTGGAACCACAGAAGCAAGGTAGGATCTAAACTGCCACTTCCCATCACTCTCTAACACTTACCCTGCTTTTTCATGATGTATTGCCTACACTTTTCATGGATGCTATACGGTCAACTAAGTTTATTTTATATACTGTATTTTTGTTATGGCTCATTATCTGTAGCTCTCAATCCTAAAATGTTGAGGGCCTTGTCTGTTCTTTTTTGCATTGCCGTGCGTTATCCAGGACAGAACTGGCATGCTGGGTGTCAAATAAATCTTTGTGGAATGAGTGACTAAATATGGCTGACAGGCATTCTGCTGAATTCTTTTCTTTGTCCCTTTAGCTGTGTTTGGAATATTGTCTTCCCTCCTCCCCCTCCAGGCCTGTATTATAATGTTGGTAAGTGTCTCTTCAGACATTCATAAGCTGTTAAGGGGTTAAGTTCAGTTTCCTGTTTCTTTGGAGATGTATGTGGAAGTTCTGTTGGAATTTGGTGCATTTTAAATTGCAAGTAACTTATTCCATCTGCTCTGAGTGGCAGGTGGTCTGTATTCACAAACCAAGATGATGGGGGAGCAAATTCCCATGATTTGATTGGAGGATCAACACCAGGACTTCACCTCCTATTCCCTGAGGAGGACCGGAAGTCCTTACTGTTGAGTGGAAATCTCTTTAGGAACCACAAACAGGATCCAGTGCCTTTACTGAAGCATGAGAAAGTCGATACGAAAATTTTACCCTGTCATGTATTAGCCATGATGTGTTGTACAAACTAAATTCTGCTCTGCTGGATTTAGAATTCTCTTACATTAAAAGTAGTGTTTTTCCTCAGGGGTTACTGTTAGAATTTTTCACTAGAGGGTATGTGTGTTTGCTGGAGAGAAACAGAGAGATGTAGAGAGGGAGAGGAGAAAGTACCTCCCATGGGGAGTGGGCACACTACGATCCTTTCTCCTCCTTCTCTCCCTCCTTTTGGGATTTCGGGTACACATACACACATGTTTGGTATGTTTCTCAAGCCACTGGGCCTGGGACTCCAATGGCAGGTTCAATTATGCATGATCCAGCCATCTTAACTACTAGAGAAAGTTCTCTTTTTTTCTCTTTTCTTTTTCTTCCCTTCTTTTCTCCATCTTTCCTTCTTTCTTTTTCTTTTTCTTTTTTTTGTTTCTTTCTAAATATTATTTATTTAATTTTTAAAAAAATTATAATTTCTGGTTTACCTAGAGTCAATGAATACCTGTGGATTCCAGTGTGTTATTTTTCAGGTATGTATACAGAACATAATAATCAAATCACAGACATACACACATTAACCCCTTTCAACATTGAACATAATATCATGTTGTACATATTTGTTGATAGTTCTACTAGTTTTTTGAAATGTGTATTCAATTGTCTATATTGTTTAACCTGTTGTGATACACCTTTCATAGCCTCTTCTCCCTATTTCTTCATTCTTGTTCTTTCTTTTCTATGAGGACATATTTTATTCACAAAAACATCTTTAAAATAACATTTCTCAGGGTTTGTAATTTGACTCTTTTGATATACGTTCCTTATAATTATGTGGGTTGAGAGAGGGTAGGTTTCTGTAAACAACCATGTATAGAGGACCCACTAGATGTGATGCCATGGTCTAGAAGATGAGGGTGGGTGAAGAAGACATGGGTTCTACTTTCTAGAAAGTAGAGCTAGGTTATTAAAAAAATTATAAACAAGCTCCTGAAGCCATGCAGATAATCCCTTAACTTTTCTTTTCTTTCCCTTTTCTCTCTTTATTCCCCACCCCCCCCC
>NW_006159525.1:9627709-9644154 GCF_000334495.1 Tupaia belangeri chinensis | reverse complement strand
CCCGTAAGGTTTTGCCATAGGGCATGTATGCTTGCTGGAGACAAAGAGACAGAGGGAAAGTCAGAAATAACACCCCTCTCATCCTGCCCCAGGAATGGCCACACACACAATACCTTTTCCTCCATTCTCTTCTTGGGATTTTGGGCATGCACATGCGCCTGGTGTGATTTTCAAGCCCTTGTGTCTGAGACTCAAGCCATGTGGGAGTCTAATGCCTTAACTACCATGCTACCTGCTGACCTCATAACCCCTTAGTTTTAGGTATATGCAGCTTTCCTAAGAGGTTTACCACAAGAAGCTACATTTTTGTCTGTAAACATGCTCACACTTTTCCTTACCTCTTCAGCTAGAATTGCTCAAAATTTGGTTTCTCTGCATCTCGCCTCAGGCATTTAGGAAACAAAAAACAAACTGCAACTCAATGTGTGCTAGGAAGCCTCTTCTCATCTTTACTTTCCCGAGACACCAAACCCCTTACTGTAGTTTTGTGCCCCAGACTGGTCTCATCTTTACCCTCTTGTCTGCTAAACAGCAGTTCACAAAATATTCAAGTAAAAGTGGTGTCATATATTATATGACATACTTGTACACATATATATACACACATATATACCTATTTTATTTGCTATATTAAAAAATAAATAAATATAACCAAGTATCAAAAACATTTGGTGGGAACCAGCAGTTAGCGTAATGGCTATGTCGCTGGACTCCCACGTGGTCAACCGTGGTTCGTGTCCCGGACCTGGTGGCTTAAAACTCACGCCGGGCGCGTGTGCGTGCGTGCCCAAGATCCCGAGAGGAGAATGGAGGAGAAGGGATTGTGGCGTGACCATCCCCCCTGGGGGGTGATTTCTCGCTTTCTGTCTCTATGTCTGTCTCTGTCTGTCTGGCGAGCGCACGCGCCCTAAAGTGAAAATCTCTCAAAAAAAACCAAAAAAACAAAAAAAAACATTTGGTAATGTTTTTGAGAGCCCAGACAGCTGGGACTTTTTAAAATACTATATCCCTGCACCTCAAATTTTAAAATAAGATCCTGTTGTCAAAAATGAAGAAAGAATGAAACAATTGATCCAATTGAGTGAGACTTTTTTTTACATTTCTATGAGTTTCATAAAAGGTCAACATGTGATCTCTTGCCTTTGTTGCTAAAAATATTGCTGGCTCTAAAATAATTGTCCTGTTGCTTGAAATAGTGGGAGAGAGTAAATACCCTTGACAAATGGCACATATGGGTTTAGAAAAGAATCCAGGGCACTTAAGACTAGAGGCTCTCCTGGTTTCATCCACTTTTATTCCAGCTCAGCACAAGGGTAGGGTTGCAATAAATAAAATAAAATAAAATAAAATAAAATAAAATAAAATAAAATAAAATGAAAGGCAAATGTTTTCAAATAGAATCACTTGCCTGAATCCAAAAGTAAATTTATAAAAAATCCTGAGCAGCTTTATCATTCAGGTAGCAGCCTCTAGTAAGCTAAGGAGAATCTTATAATAACATATTCTAGAGAATGGTTATCGGATGTAAACCAAAGCCTCAGTTCTCCAAGTCTATTAGTTTTCCCAACTCAATTTGACATCTGCTATAAAGGTGACATTGTGATGAAGACTATGGCAGACTCTCTAGAAGAGTAAAATGCGTTCCTTTCCTCAAGGAACTTAATGATCAGAAATGGAGATATGTATATTCAACTTACCATGCCAATGGGTTGTTGGAAAAGTAATCATGTATTTTTTTATGTTTTTCTATGTAAACATGTATTATGACTTTTCTGACAACCCAATAGAAGGGAGATGATGATATGAGTCTGTGCAGGGAAGGGTTAAGAGAGACCCTGGACCCCAGGAAGGTGTCAAAGATATTGGTTTCATCAGGACCATTTGTTGAGTCTTTGACACAATATAAATTACCCGAGTCCTATGATGCTGGTAAACCAGCAAGGTTAGAGGAATCCTTCCAACCTTCTGTACAACGGAACCATCCTTCCCAATGTGACTTTGACAAGACTCACAAATGCCTCCTTTGTTTTTCTGTCACATGGTCAGAAATGAACACTTCAAATTTCTATTTGTTGTCTCATAGATGTTTAGACAGACCATACCCAGTGATCAGCTGGAACAAAATGCTTGTTCACCAAACATGAATCAGCTTCTCTCATTCCCTGGGACCCCTGGACATTGACTGATCCTCAGCCTGATCTAGCAATAGACCCTTTTTAAGGTGCCCTTCTGGACTGTAGGCAGACTTAGATTTTCTGATCTACTGCCTCTCAGTTAATCTTATCTACCCTATTTGCCTACACTTGGTTCTTTAAAACCTCATTTACTCCTTTTTATAAATGAAAACCCCTTTTTAATTACCCTCAAGACACTTGCAGTTCTCATTGTCTGAGGATTCTCACTATTGCAGTAGTCTCAATCCTCCATTGAAATAATCCTTTCTTCCTTTCTTGCAATAATCCTTGCAAATAAAGTCTCTCCTTACTAACATCCAGTATTGGCTTTTATTTGACAATACCCTCTGGCTGACTGAAGAATTCTTCATTCCATGAACATGCTCATGACTTCTTATTAGGAAATAAAATAAAGTACTTATTTTATCCTTAATGCCTTATTTACATAAATCCTAATAATTTATTTCCTGAAACCACAGTGCATGGATCCGCTTACCGGTAACCCTGATGAATTTCTTCTACTTTAATTTACTGAGGTCAGTTTATCCCAGGCTTTTAAACCCCTAGATTGTCTTGTGACTTTTTCTACTATTTCCCCAGACTTAATATAAAAGCTACAGCCCATGGGCCTTGGATGGAGGGAAACCTAGTTTTTAGTTTTCTACTAGGGTTCCCTAGACCTGACCTTTACACTAACACCTCCTGGAGCCTAGTCCCTGAGCCTTCAGTGCATTATTTATACTGGAATTCATCGGTCAGTGATTTTGCCCCCAGTGGACACTGGCAAAGTCAGGAGATATTTTTGGTTATCAGAACTGGACAGAGTCAGTGCGTAGTATCTAGGGCGGTAAAGGCCCGTAGGGTGTGTGGAAGCTGCCAAACACCCTACACTACAGCCTGACCTTTAGTAACAAAGAATTATCTGGTCTGGAATGTGAATAGTGCCAAGGTTGATAAACACTGATTTACATGGAAATCTCTGATTCTAGAAAATTTAGTCGATAGATGGTTACTTATTCAACAATTGTTGGGCTGGCCCCATAGCCTGGTAGTTAAGGGAGCCAGATCTCACATGAGCAATTGTGGTTCAAATTCCAGCCCTAGTGGAAAACATGCATGGCACATGTGCATGTGTGCTCAACATCCTGACAAACTGGATTAATGGAGAAGGATTGGGGTGACCATCTGCACTAGGGGACTTAGTCCTTTTTCCTCTCACTGTCTCTCTGTCTCTCTGGGGAACACAGGCATCCGCACTAGGGGACTTTGTCCCTTTCCCTCTCACTGTCTCTCTGTCTCTCTGGGGAACACAGGCATCCTCTTTGGCAATTACAAAAGAGAGAAAGAAAGAAAAGCATTGAAGGCAGGAAGCAACATTTGCCTAAGGGATATAGCTACATTTATCCAATCACTTTGTGCCTATTAGCTCCATGAGGTGCTTAACGCTTTTAGAGGAAAAAATGACCAGCAATTGGGTGACAGAAATTTATTTATTAGTTTGCAACATCAGGTACAACATAGAACTTCATCACATGATTATAATCCAGATTTGTGCTTTGTAGGTAAGTAAACATTTATTTGAGCACAACAAAACTCTGCACACAATGTTCTTGAATTGATTAAAAAATAAATATATTCTTTCCATTTAATAGCACAAAGAAGCACATTTTAGTTTCAGATGATGGATATATTTTAAAATTTGACATTTGCTTAATGTGTCAAATTAAACATATAACCTAAATTTGGGCCATTTGAATAACTGGGCACTGGGAAAGACACCTGGGGTGGGTGGGTGAGGCAGGAAGTATGGCTTGCAGGGAAGCTTTTCTGGCATTTAAAATCGTGGATGACAGGTTAGGGAAGACCACCACTAATTATGTAGGGCATTGTTCTCATCTGAAATTACTTTGCAATCTTCAAAAATAGAGTAAAAGTATAGTATTTTAGGAAATCATTACTAAATACCTCCTTGATCCAGAAAATAAAAGTTAGCATAGCTCATTTAGTTGTAAGGAAAGAAGACTTATTAGGGAGACATCAGGTACTTTTAATTTTCAAAAGACTAAATATCTCCTATTAAAATACTTAAAATATAATAAAGTTCCCTGTTCTCAAACTCACTGCCAACATCTTTGAGTCAGGAAAAGTTCATGCTTCTACTCGATCCTGTCAAACCCAAGGCTACCTACCCTCATCTGTCATTGCAAATGTTGGAGTAGCATGTCTGCCACGGATACGGGTACCAACACCTTCACAATAAAGTGAATCACTGAGTTCGATGTCAGTATATGACTTTGTGCAATGATCTTTTCATACCTCATGAGCCTCTGAGCTAACTTAATATATTATTTAAGGTAACAATCTCTTCATAATTTACAATAAAAATAAATGAAAGTTTACATTTCATGTAATTCAATACACAAGCAGATTTTATCTTAAAAGACCTTTTTTTGTAAGAAAGTTTTCTCTTAGAATAAGAATTCTGTAATCATGTTACTTAAGTAATATTGTGATGGAAGTAAGACGATCTTTAATCTTTCTGTCTTTCAGTTGAATGCCAATAGTCTTCTGGTTAGCTATGAGCCCAGCTGTTATTGGGGAGAAGTCAAATACTTATCAGTGGATTGCAGTGATTAAATAAACTGACTTCAGTTGAGGACACTGATATACTTTTACATTTCTGCTAGTATTCATTGATGTTGGTCTTTAAAATGGTTATCTTTTTTTTTTTTTTTTATAAAAGCCTAGAAATTTCTCATCTATATCTTAAGCATTTCTCTGGCCTGGCACCCATTTAATTTGCTCAGAGAAGTAAAATGAAAGTTACAGTGTAGTTTATAAAATGACTTTGACTGATGTGTTTGTTTCCAGTTGAGTCACACAACTGGAGGCACTGCGTATTATTTTATCTTCTTCACTGTATTTGACTGCAGCTTTCCCAGAGTTTGGGCCTAGTTATATGCTTTCTAATTTGGGCCCCATTGAAGTTTCTCTTTTTCCAGCTATTCCACCACAAGCTTTTTGGGCTTACACAGGTTTCATTGACTTGTACAGATCTAAATTTTGCTTTTCGTCATATTTATTCCACGTGCAGTGGACTTGAGTGGCAGATTTTGAAGTATATGTATATATATAGTCTTGCTAGTGTGATGTGATGGGTGGAGAAAATCTCGAGCAGGTAGAGCAAATCACTGTAACCAAAGCTGAAGTAAAGAGAAGGAATGCTCTACAGGACACAGCTGCCTTATCCCAGTTCCAAGAGCCAGTCAAAGAGACTCGGGGTCCCATCTCTCCGTTCCTCATGCATTTTGCAGTACTGGACAACTGCGTGAAAGATATCCCCCACTTTCCAGGACTTCTGATGAACCAGCCGCACCACATCTAGAAACTAAAATCAAACACAGAGTTAGGGCGTGTGTATCACAGGACTCCTCCAAGTTATCCCAATCAAGCACCCTCCCAAACCAAGGGCTCTCCAGTCCATGTGTGAATGTCTCTAGTGTAAGGAAACTATTTTCCAGGACAGTGTATTTCCCCTTTAAGCATTTCAGATTATGAGAGAGTTCCTTCAACTGAACTAGAATTTTCTTCACAGGAATTGGTATTTATCAATTGCAGGGGACTAGAGAGAACAAGGTTATTTCATCTTTCAAGTTAGTCTTTTAGACATTTGAGCTTAGTCAGCTCTACTTTTCTCTAGGTTACACACTCTGGAATTGGACTGTGTAAAAGGTTCCCAGTCCCTTTTCTCTCTCTCTCATAAATTATCTCTCATAAACCAAGTGTTAAACTTTTAGGTAAGGCCCCTTACTGGTTTCTTTTACCGCTTTGTGATTCAGCCCCTCTCCTTTTATGCTGAAAGCAAGCATCAAGTGTACCCAACTTTCCACAGCAATAAGAAAAGGAAAAATGGGGGAACACGTGTCACCTGGCTGTTGGTACCAACTTTGGTTAGTCACAACTTCGAAAGTTCCAGACTGCCAGTGCCTTGTGAGCATAAAGGGATGGAAGATGAGAAATCACTATAAATGTCATCCTCTCTGTGAAACTGTGTGATGAATCCACTGAGAAGATCTCTCCATCTCTTTCATCAGCTACTTTTTAAGTGAAGTGACAATTAATAAAAGCAGTAGGATAATTTTTTGTAAGTATATAATTTGTTTATTAAAATATTTTTGGTAAGGAAGATTTATATATTTAAAACATGAAGAACCACATCTTGAAAACACCATTCCCAATCTAAAATAGTCTGAGTTCTTCTCCCAGCTTCTCAATCTTCCATGGATTTACATATGTATTAACTTGAAAGATAGTCTGATAATTATAGACACTGAAAATTAAGTAAAGATAATTATAATAGCAATAATTAACACATAATACAAAAATAATAATAGCTACTATTTTCCTCAGGACTTTCTTTTTTCTTTTTTTTTCCTCTTTTAAAGAGATTTTTGCTGTAGGGCATGTATACTCACTGGAGCGATAGGGAGACAAAAACAAAGTGTGAAATCACCCCTCAGAGGGATGGCCATGCCACAATCTCTTCTCCTCCATTTTCCTCTTGGGATTTGGGACAAGCCTGGCATGAGTTTTAAGCTGCTGGGTCAGGGACTTGAACCACAGTCGACTATGTGGGAGTCCAGTAATGTAACATTATTTCATCCACTGGTCCCAATTTTCTCAGGACTTTCTTTGTGCCAGACAACACGCCAAGTGCTCTTGGTGGTTATTTGATTTAATCCTCAGACTTCTGAAAAGTCAGTACTGTTTCTCGATTTTATTAATTTTTTTTCATGTACTCTCATTCAGTTGTGTTAATAACCATGGGATCGAGGCATTTGCAGATGAGAAATACTGAGGGTTTCAGAAGTGAAAAACTGGTGGTAAGAATATGTCTTCTAACACTCCAATGCAATGTTACCTCTGCTATAGTACCTTCTGTGGTTTGGTATAAATGAATATAGAACTAACATTTATTTGGATCACTCAGAGGAAAAACAGACTGGGAAGTCTAGTATTATTTGATGAAGAAGAAAGCCCTGTTTTTGTTTAAAAAATGAGGACTGTGGTTCATTATCATTTCTTCAACTTAAAAAATATTTATTCATTTAATTCCATTTGTTATTATTATTATTGTTATTATTTTTAAATTTGACCAGAGAGAGTCACACAGAGAGAGAAAGAGAAAGCAAGAAAGCAAGCTGTCAGGTTCGGGACTTGAACTGTATGCCATGTGGGAATCCAACATCTCTAACCACCACACAAACTGCCAGCCCTCTTTAACATTTCCTTCTAGGATTTTTTTACTCTCTTCTTTTTGTATTTGTCTACTTCAGAGATCAGTCAGAAACTGTGATGCTAATTTCTTTCCAGATTGAATTTGCTAATTCACTTCAATTACTGAGAAGTTGCTTCATATAGAGTCATTATTAATTATGTTTCCTCTCCCAGCTGTGATGGCACCAACTATTTGCATAGTTACAGAAATCAGTGTTTTATTGTACTTGCTTGTATTGTGTTGGCTTAATCGGAATAAAGCAATTTTCTAGGCTCGGAAATGAAATACTTAACTTTTAATACCTGGAAACATAAACATTATCATAAGCAGTTTTAGGATGTCGTGAAAAGGGAGACAGATGGCAGGCAGATGGTAAGTATATTATAGAAACTAATCCCCCAAGGGAACATCTTAGCCATCTTGTCAGTTCTTGTACCTGTCTCTAGGGGGTGCTCAATGGATAGTTACTGAATGATAGAAGAGATGGATGACCACATGTGAGATAAATACATTCGAAGTTCTCAAGAAGACTATGTGACACATGGAGGGACACCTGACATCATGGAGGATGAACCTCCAGTAAGACCAGTGAACCTCCAGCAGTCTTAGAATTTCAGAGAAATAGTTGCTTAGGACCCCTCACCATCCTGCTTAGCTTTTTGATAGTTTAAGAAGAGAGTGCAAATCCTTTAGGGTAAGGCTTTGCTGATTGGGCAAATACCTTCAGGAAGGGGAACATGCCAGGCAGCAATTAGCCATTTACAGAGATAAGTAAAAATAATTCTGTGAGTTGATACTTATTTCTCATTGTGTGTGAAAGATCTAAGTCATGTTTTTGGTTGAAAAAAGGGACAAAAACATGAGGCCTCCGAATAGTGGACCTGAAGGGAAAAACAGGGACGAAGTTCAGGATGTCTTTGTATGACATGACCAAACAGCCTTTTCTGCTTTCCAGCTTTTACTGGAGGTCTAGGAAGTAGATGTTCTCACTGAAGGGCTGTACAGCACGTTTCTGTGGTCTTCCTAAGCGAGGTTCATGGATCATTGGCTTCCCTCTTCAGTGGCCTTCAGCCCTCACCCCTTGAGGATGCCTCCTCTCTCCCTTAGCATGTCTTATAAAGATGCAATCAATGTAAAAGACACAGAAACATAAAGGTAGTCTTTGCTCCTTTCTGTTTTGTTTGTTCGTTTATTTGTTTTTTCTTTTCTGTAAACCCTGACTCACTAAGCCCAAGATTTATCCCTGCGTCATTGCCTGAGGTAGGAAGAATCGAAGCAGGGGCAGAGGCCAGTATTTGCTTAACCCCTCCCAGAAGACTCACTGCCTCAACTTTCTGGGAGCCCAACACTAGCTGGTTTTCACCATCTGAGACCTGTGAAGGAGTCTCTTACTGTGGTGATGGCCACAGGATTCTCTGACCAACTCGAAGTCATTCGTATGCCCCACCAGCTAGACCTCTCTGCCAGTAGTTAGTAGTTGTGGAATCGTCACAGGCCAGGGTCTGTCCCATGACATGATTTCCAAGTCCAGGCTGATAGCCCAACAAAGAGCTTTTTTTTTTTTTTTAAATTTTGTTTTGCCATAGGACATGTGCACTCAAAAGAGGGCATGTGCACTCACTAGAGAGACAGAGAGAGGGAAAGTGAGAATTCACCCACAGTGGGACTGGTCACACAATCTCTTCTGCCCCATTTTCCTCCTGGATATTGGGCACACATGCACACGCACCCGGCTTGAGTTTCAAGCCACTGGATCCAGACGTGAACTGTGGCCGATCATGGGGGAGTCCAGTGCCTTAACTATATCACCTGCTGGCCCAACAAAGCAGTTTTTTAAAGCAATCTGACCCCACGATATGTAACATGCTCTGAGGCTCTGATGACTTAATATCAGACACTGAGACCTTGAAACATCTGTGGAACTCAAGAGCATGGTTTCTTTTCTTCCTTCATTTAAAAAATGTGTTATATCGAAATGAAGTAAAGACAGTAAAGGAACCAGTAAAGGATGTTCCTAGCTCATCATTATAATCTTGTTTTTATTCCTGAGGGAAAAAATAATTATATGATTTCTTATTTACATTCAATCATTGCACATCTCCATCGCACACAACATGGTTTTAAAACTGACTTCTCTAATAGCTGGTCCTAGAGCTTTCGTTGCTCCTACCCCTGCTATTGCCTTGCATTTTCATAATCTATTTCAGCATGTCAGGGATCCTGGTTTTTCTTTCCACTGCATTAACAAATATAAATAAAAACGTTCATTTCCTGAATGATTAGGATCCTATCCTATGGATCACAGTTGATTTTTTTGGACAAAGTTTTTTCTCAGGGAATTAGAAGAATTTGTATTCTGTGATGATTTATCACTGGTACACTGATTTGTAGAAAAACATCATGAGGCAGATGACTTTTATTTTCAGGGGCGTTTAATAACTGGATGAATGATTTACAAAATCATATGGTAGAATCTACAGAAGTTATTTTCTAGCTGTGCAGATTTTTCGAAACCTTCCATTTAGGTTTTAGAAAGTAACTCCAAGGTCAAATTCACAAGCAGTGATGGGAAAGTTGAGCTGCTTCAATATTAATTCATGATAACCTTTTCCACTACAGTACATGCCTCTATAGTCACAAGGCAAGGTTAGTAAGTTAGAACACTTCAACAGGTAACATGTTGACTAAATTAATTTGTGCAAAATATTTAGGGATTCACACAAACAAGGTCTTGGTATTCATATGTGAGTGGTATTCAGTCCGAGTGACTCCGAGTGACATGGAGGAGATGACATCTTCTGAGCTTAACAGAGCTGTTTCTTTAACCTTCTGAAAAGGGATGGGAAGCTAATGAGATACTGTTGCTCTTGCCTGACATGGTTTCTTGGGAAGCTGTCTTTTCCACACCACTTGAAAATGGCCACTTAACAACCTGGCTAATTAAAAAGCAAGTAGGATGAGGTCTTTAGTGATAAAACACTGCTGATAAAAGAAAGAATGTCAAAATATTGCTTAAGGATTTTCTTTATTTAACCAGTTCAATCAGAGACAATAAATGGTGCCATTTATGGAAAATCCACTCTGTGCAGAGTGTCTTACTTGATGTCTAGGAAAAAAAGAATATGTAGTCCTAAAGTTATGCTACTTAGACCTAATGTCCTCGAGCTGTAATTCACAGAGTGAGTGAAACAGCATTTAATGTATTTCTCGATAACACTAGTGGAATGTTTATTTTCTAAAAGAAAATAATTATGAGCAAAATGCATTCCCTTTGATAATTGAAAATCTGGTACAGAGAAATGTATCAAGTCAGACCTTGCTGTTAGTGAAACATCTCTTAAGTTAGGACTTAATGGAGATATCTCAGGTGTATATTTGTAAAAAATTAATGTTTCTTCACAAAGGTAGGTTGTATAAAATGACCCGTTCCTAAGATACCTTTTGAAATGTACCATGTAATGCTATTATTGAGGGGTGGTTGAAGATGAAGTTGGAAACCAACTTGTCTTCCATTTTTCCTTGAACCTGGCAATGTATTCTTCTGAAGAGTGTTCTGAGTTCTAAGGCCCCTCTCCATGGCAGAGGTCCTTTAGAAAGTACATGGCATGGGGTGAGGTCCAATGTAATTATGCTCTTTCACTCTACTCTGCACCAGGCAGGTAGGGCGGTAAGGTTGCAGGAGAATTTAGTAAAGAGTCACTCATACATCATTTTGCAAACAAAGGTATGACCAGGATAGGAAGGTAGCTAGATTTCAGTAGGGCTTAACAGGCAGGCCTGGTCAAAAAAAGGAGTACAGATTACTGATTAGAGAAAGACATTGAAGTGGGGGAAGTGAATCTCCTCAGTTTTTCTAGTAGCGAATCCCATTGACTGGTGATATAGAGATGATGGAGCTTTTCTAATTACCATGAGCATGGACAATACAAGAAATGACATTTTATTACAGGCTGCTAGATTTGGGTACAAAGAATTAAACTGCAAAACCATTTTATGATGATGATTATTTATTTATTTATTTTTGGCCATAAGGCATGTGCACTTGCCAGAGAGAGATAAAGACAGAGAGGGAAAATGACAAATCACTCTCCAGAGAGACTGTCCACTTCACAGTCCCTTCTCCTTCATTCCCCTCTCAGGGTTTTAGGCAAACACCTGGAGTGTTTTGGGGTTTGGAACTCCAACTGTGGAGTCAGCCATGTAGGATCCAGAGCCATAACCATCATGCCACCTGCTAATCCTATTATTACTATATTATTATTATTTTATTTTTAAATTTGCTAGAAGGTATGAGTGCTCAATGGAGAGAGAGAGAGAGAGAGAGAGAGAGAGAGAGAGAAAGTGAGAAAGCACCTTCCATGGAAGATGGCCATGCCACAATCCTTTCTCCATTTCTTTTTGAGACTTTGGGCACACATGCACACCAGAGAAAGGGACTAGACTTGGCTATCACCACTGAGGAATCTCTCACATGCAGGCCTCTCTGAATCCTGATTTGCTCTTTATTAAAAATGGGACAATGGCAGGGGTGTGGTGAAAGGGGAACTCTCTTACACTGCTGCTGGGAATGTAAATTGGTCCAGCCACTGTGGAGAACAATTTGGAGATTCCTCAAAAATCTACAAATAGAACTACCATATGATCCAACAATCCCACTCCATGGTATCCACCCAAAGGAAAAAAGAATTCTTAATTGGAAAAGTGCTTGCACATTGATGTTTATTGTGGCACTATTCACAATTGCCAAGACTTGAAACCAACCCAAATGCCCACGAACAGATAAACTGATTGAAAAACTATGGCACATATACTCTGTGGAATATTATTCAGCCATAAAAAAACCAACAAAACCATGGCTTTTGACAGAGAGTGGATGAATGTGGAAGATTTACTGCTGTGTGAAGCAAACTAGGCTATGAAGAAGAGGCATTGTATGTCTCCACTTAATGTATACCAAGTGTCTGCACTCTATGACTAAAAATGATTGACTAAAAGATATAAAAACACAGTAAATGAATGTAAATATAGATATAGTGTGTGTTAAAGAGTAGGGTTTGAGGAAGAACAATTAGAAGAAAAATGAGAAGGAAAAGCAGTAATGGGACAAAAAAAGGTGCCAATTTCTGTTAAAGATATATTAAAGTTTAGTCAACTGGACTAGGGAGAAATGTTCACATGTTAAAATATTCATTTTGTAAACTAAATAATGTGATTGACTGTATAAAAGAAAATGAAATAAAAAATAAAAAAAAAATGGGACAATGAAAGGAAATGGGACAACTGGCAGAACTCCTGCCTTTGTGCAGCTCCTGGAACTGAATTTGCTCCAAACAAAAGTTGCTGATACTAATAAAGTTGCAGTATCTAGCTTCCTAAAATCCTTAAAAGAAGAAACTTTTTCTTGGGCTAGCCAGAATTCTACCCTGGAAAAATGTTGGGGATTTCTCCCAATAGTTAGGTCTTCCCTGCCTGTACTACTCCAGTAACACTGGAGGCAGAGGGCAAAAGAGGGGCTGTATTTAACATGGCAGTTCTGTATGGTATATTGTTTAGTCTGTCTCTGGGTTGCGCATTCCTGAAGTCCCAAATGAGATTGTTGAAGGCTTGGGGAAACCATGGCAAAATGGATCCAGGTCAAGCCCATTATCTTGATCATTCTGCTTTTGATTCATCATGTTACATTTGCTTTCTCATCCACACACACGAACCCCAGTAACATTGCCACATACACCACAAAGCCCAAACATCCCCCAGTGACTTTAGCCCTATTGCTCTATTCACTCCCAGGTGAGAATTCAGGCAAATGTCCACAGAGGTCACAGACAGTGTACATGTGGTTCTGTTACTCCGTGTTACTCCTTTGTGTACTATGGAAGACATTTTCTCTTAGAGATTTTCGTTTTAGTATATCTTTTAAAAATCTTCTGCTAACTTGCCTCTATTTTTTCCTTGGGTAAGGACAATCCAGGAATGGTCCCTTTGTGTCAGATGTTGCTGCTTGCAGCTTTTTTCTTTCTTCCTCCCTTCCTTCCTTTCTTTCTTTCTTTCTTTCTTCCTTTCTTCCTTCCTTCCTTCCTTCCTTCCTTCTTTCCTTCCTTCCTTCCTTCCTTCTTTCCTTCCTTCCTTCCTTCCTTCTTTCCTTCCTTCCTTCCTTCCTTCTTTCCTTCCTTCCTTCCTTCCTTCTTTCCTTCCTTCCTTCCTTCCTTCTTTCCTTCCTTCCTTCCTTCCTTCCTTTCTTTCTTTCTCTAACTCTTTCTTTCTTTGAGAGATTTTTGCTAGAGGGCATGTGCACTCACCAGAGAGACAGAGAGAGACAGAAAGCGAGAAATTACACCTCCCCCCGGGTGGGGGGGGGGATGACCATGCCACGATCCCTCCTCCTCCATTTTCCTGTCAGCATTTTGGGCATGCATGCACACCTGCCTGGTGTGTTTGAAGTCGATAGGTCCAGGACTTGAACTGTGGTCAACTACATGGCAGTACAGCATCTTCTGGTCCCATTCACAGCTTTTCTTGATTGGCCTAATACAACCTTCGGAACAAGGTTGTGTAATCTGAAGGTCTGACAGTAGCTCTTTGCCTATCTTGTAACTTAGTTGTGCAGTTTCTTTATTGGTACACTATGCTTGATTTGTTCTGATGCCGTACACTTGGAGTTTTCCTGAGCATCGAGTTATTAAAATACACTTTAAGCCTTTTATAAGAGTGTGACAATGGTGTTCATTCTGCTCTTTTCAAAGCACCATTGAGAAACAAGTATGATGGGGTACATGGAGGTACCTTGTGACAATAAAACATGAAAAGAGTGCATGGTAGCTATAAAAGGCGGGATCCTAAAGTAGCCCCTGAAGTTTTCTACCCTAATCCTTTCTAAATAATGTAATTGAACGTGTATTAAAAAATTATAAAAAATTAAATTAAATTAAAAAAAAAGAATTATACTGTTCTTATGCCACCTCAAATGGTAGAAAGGATTCATCAGTTAATGTTGAGTTACAGTCAGAGTAACTCAATTCTAAGGGAGGCTATTAGGTGAACTTAATCTAATCACTCCATTCCTTTAAAAGCAGTCTTCTCTGGCTGGTAGTAGAAGACATTAGAGAGATTGATAGCATGACAACGTGAGTGGGACAAATGACAAGGAAGGTGAGCAGCCCCTAGAGGCTGAGAGCAGCTCCAGCTGAGAGCTAGCGAGGACACAGGGACCTCAGTCCTACAACCACAAGGAACAGAATTAGGACAATAACCTGAATGAGCATGGATGCTTATTTTTTCTTGAGACTTCCAGATAAGAGACCAGTCAGGCCAACACCTCAATTTTTGTCTTTCAAGATCTGAGCAGATGTTACTGTTGAACTCACGTGAACTTCTGACTTAAGTGTGAGGGGTTGTTTGAGGTGAATAAATTTGTGGCAGTTTGTTATACCACAGTAGACTGCTGAAACCACATTATTAATAATTTGAAATCTTTTAAAAGGAGTATACTCTTAAAGTATATAAAAACAGGCTGGAAGACATTGTAGATAGATTTGTGCCTTATTCTTAGTAGTTAAGTCATGGTGGGTTTTAGAGATATGGAATTAGAGTGATGCTATTAATTTTGATTTTGGTCAAAGACCTCTTTTTTCTTTTAGAGGTTTTTGCCTTAGGGTATGTGTGCTTGCCTGAGAGAGACAGAGACAGCGAGTGAGAAATAATCCCTTGGGGGGATGGCCACGTTGCAATCCTTTCTCCTCTATTCTCCCGCTGGGATCTTGGGCCTGGAATAAGTTTCAAGCCACTGGGTCCTGGACTTGAACACAGCTGGCCAAGTGGGAGTCCAATGAAGTAGTCTCTACGCCATCTGCTGGTCCAGATCAAGAATCTCTTAACCCAGCTTTTAATTTCTGGTAGGTGGAGAATGATAATGAGAAAGTCTTCATAATGCAAGCCTGCTTGGAATTGCATTAAAAAAAAAAAAAACCCTTTTCATTGGTACTATGCCATAGCATGTTTTAAATATCAATGTGACCTCACTTTGATTTCTATTATAAATCAGATTCCTTCCTTGAGTCTTTTGTTTAAATGAGTGTTAGGAAGAGGTTGGTTTCAGAGCAAGGAAATGCAAAACAAACAAACAAAAAATAGCAGACTCATAGGAAAAGTTTCTATCTCTTCAATTTTGTTTTCTTCTAGCCACCAAGTAGCCAGGACAAACTAAGGGTCAACTGCTTCTACCCGACAAAAGTACCCCAGTATTTATGATCATATTTATGGAAGTGGAAGGTGTAGAAATCCTAGCCATAATTCAGAGGTTAAGAAAGTGCAAGATCAAACAAGATTCTGAAGGGCATTTATAGAGTGGGCAGTGACAACACAATGTTTTACAGATATCCTCCTCGAACATAGAACACAGTACCTTTTCAATTCTGTTTTCCTGAGATTTCTTAAAGTAAATGGTGGGAATCCCAAGTTCAGAGGCAGCAATCCATTGCAGAGTGGCTCGAAGCTCAGCATCAGGACACTCTGGCTCCAGGTCAAAGTTGATGACCAGCAGGCTCCTCTGGTGACCCGCCGTTCCCACTTGCAGTCCACAGGGATGTTCTGAACACAGACACAACCACAGCCTTACTCCACTTTCCAAAGAAAGAGCCTGGGCAATTGTGTGTCAAAATGATGGAAATGTGACTTACCCTCTAGGTTTTCTGCCTGTCCTTTCAGAATCTCCTTTTCTTCTACTAATTCACTTTGGGAGAAAACAACAGTATATGGTTGGTGATACTAAGAAAAGTATGCCATAAATGGAAGATGAGGTGATGGAGCTTACTGATCTAAAAGCTTCCAAAGTTCATTCTATACTTGTCATTTTTATATGGTGAAGTAACATTGGGGAAATACCAATGTGACTATTTCATAGAATTACTGCATCTGCAATAATACCCCACTTCACCAAACAAGGAATAAGCCCTCCACTTCATCAAAAAAAAAAAAAAAAAAAAACCACAAAACCAGGG
>NW_006159525.1:9581073-9627543 GCF_000334495.1 Tupaia belangeri chinensis | reverse complement strand
ACCCCACTTCCCCAAACAAGAAAAAAACACTCCACTTCAAAAAAAAAAAAAAAAAAAAAAGCCACATAACCAGGGTGATTTTAGTTAGGATGATTGGGGTGGCAGATTCTGAGATATGTAGCCTTTATTTTTTTTTTTTTTTCCTCTTCAGTCCCTTTCATAAATCTTCACTGGTTTGAACCCAAAAGAAAGAACCCATAGGTAACTGGCTCTGATTTGGGAATATTTATCTTTCTCTAGCACTTTATTGTCATTTAGTGAACCATATGTTTTCATCTTGCCACAATTTTATTTTCTACATTATGACAGCCATCTAAGCTTGTGTTTTAATACAGGATTTTCTTTACATGCATATGGTTCTTTGACTGAAATAAGGGAAAAGACAATGAAAGGACTGCAAAACTTAAACCAGAGAGCAAAATATCTCACTTAATTACATTTTTTTTCTTTCTATTTGTTGCAAGGATGTATAGAAAGCTGGGGATTGTTCAGAACTAGGTAGTCATAACTGAAGCAAATAGTTGTTAGATATGGTAATGTTTAGTATTGGAAGCACTGCTGTGTACTGTGCACTTATTACAGTGCCTCATACATCGTGGGAGGACTCAGGAAATACTTCTAAAATGAGAGCTAACAGCCCAGCAGCTGAAAGGAAGTGACCATCTTGGGAAACCATTGATTGTCTGATATTTTCATCCTGTCTAGAAAGAGAGTACAGGGACTCTGAAAAAATATGTCTACTGATGATAGAGGATTTGATCTGGCTGATAAATCCATTGTATTGCTGATGCTGAGACAAAGTCTAGTCTTTCTTTCATGCATACCTAAATCATTTGTAGGAATGCTAGTACCTCCAGAGCCTAGATTTTCTGCTAGAACTGTATGTGAGTGACATAAGTGATATGACAAATGTTAGCACGGTTTCTGCTGCTATGGAGCTGCGTGAGGCTGAGCACGGGTGGTGGTGGTCTTAGCTTTCCCTGAAGCAAGATTTGATTTGGGGTGATGACCTCCTACTGCAGAGAAATATGGGGAAAATTGCTGAACAAATCATTCCTGAAGGAGAGAAACAAATTTATCTAAAAGTAGTTTTGTTTATCTCGATTTCTTGTTCCCCTACACAAGAGAATGTGTACATTCATCCACATCCATCTCTACTTGTGAATGAAAGCTGTGTAAGGCAACAAAAAAATGCATTACAAACATTAAGCACTGGGGAGTACACTTGATTAAAAGGTGAGATAAAAATGATTTAGCTGCAGATAGTAATTGAGGAAGTAGGTCAGGGAGAAAATTTAGTTTTTTACTTTTTCATTTTTCCTGAAATTCAAAGTATCTCCCAATAATAACGATAATCAAAAATAGACTTCAGTTGATTTAATTTTTCAGAAGAATTGCAAATTCTAGAAGTAATCCTGACCTCAGCTCACCTTCCCTTTCTGTGCCTTGTTTTATGTGTTGCTGAGTGTGTTTCCTAGGTACTTTTTTCCTTTAGTCTTTTAGAAATCTCCATATTATGTGGAGTCACTGGGTGGGAATGACACTTTCCTGTCATGGCAACCATTCTACGTCAGACACATTAGGTAGAGGTAATCCCAGGTGTCCACAAGTAAAGAAAAAGCTGTTCACATTTGATTCTATGGAAGTGACTGTATTCTATGGTGAAGACTACTGAACAGCCTTTGGTTGGCCTCATACAATTTAAATGGATTTTTGCCTCTGTGTGTCCATGTAGATAAGTTGGCATTCAACTCTGATTATAAGGATAAGCTTTGTCTTAATGATGATTAAATTGGGGGCAGGTTCAAAACCCAAAAATCAGGGAGCAGTAGGGTAGGGCTTACTGTAGGCCTGAATTCCTGGTCCGGTGACATGGAACCACGGCAGTACAGACACGATGAAATCAGTGGTTGGGCACAACCTGAATGATCAAGATGGATTGCCAGATGGAATTGGAGTAGCGGTCTCACAATCACTGCATCTTGGTGGCTACTTACTTAATCATGGGAGAAGATGGCATGCTTTCCTGATAAATGTCCAGGTCCATAATGCCAAGACTGCTAGTGGCACTACTGTTGCCATTGCTGACAAAGCAAAAGTTTAAATATTAATGCCCATCTCCACCACCTGGCCACAATGCCAACACTGACGTTCCATTGTTGGAAGAGGGCCTTCTTTTGGTCCCTAGAAGAAGATTGCCTTGTGTCTAGGATTCCTAAATTGATATTTATTTTTTGACCAGATTAGAAGAAACACAATAAGACAAGCCTAACAGGCTCAAGCCAATCATCATCATAATAGTAATGATAATGTAATTTCTGAAGTGGTGTCAGATGTTAGATCACACCTGGTGGGTAATAATCAACAGGACTGTTTTTTTTTTTTTTTCCTTTCTAATTATAGTGATGTCATTTGTTTAGAAGCAAGGACTTCCTGATGGGTATTCCTACAGAGACAAACATATTTCTGAAAACGCTGCATAGAGGAGGTACCAGAATGCTTATCTCCCTGCTTCTTAAATTCTGATTTGCCCATGGTCTTATGTTTTTCCTTTGCCATTCAGGGGACTTGTCTCAGGGACATTCCGTAGGATTTCATACAATGGGCTTATTGTTTTTCCATGAGACTGCAGAATTTACAAGTACAAAGTTAGGTAATGTTGAAGTTTTATTGCTCATTTATCTTACAATCTTTGATAAGGAACGATACCTGATTCCTTAGGTATTGTAGAGAAGGAGGAGTACATATTGCAGTAGGCTGCACAATCAACATATAGTCTTGTTACTAGCCTGGATCTGACTGAAATACAGTATCATTGAGCCAAATTTTAGGCTCTGCCTGCACTTGTGAAATGGAATATATCTAGTTTTACTGAACTCCCAGTCTCCTCATCCTTTTCTATTTCCCTATTATGTCTCTTTCAAGCCAGATTTTCCAAGAATGAGTGCTGGTGTGTCAAGAAATGGGACAGTCTTCCCTTGGGGAATGCAATGAGTAACCAACTAAGCTACCTCGACTTTAAATTCTTGCCTTATTTCAGGTGGGGCACTGAATATATTCACAGATTGAAACCTGATGACTCAAAATGACTGAAAATAACTAACATTCTAAGCTTCTGCTGTTAAGTCCAAAATTCAAGTTTTTTTTTTTTTGTATTTTGTTTCTATCTTGTCATATTTCCCATTAGCTTTTGGAATTTTTAGATAAATTGTTTAACATTGTAAAATATTCTTAAGTCAAAACAGACTGAACTACAAGAAATAAAACTTTCAAAAAGCCAGACACACACTTAGATGCTCCTGAATCTCATTTTCCATTTGGCCTTTTGGAGAAATCTATAAATTTGTTGATTCAGTATCAAATAGACTTTGGGCAGAAACATAGAGATTCTTCTAGTTTCCACCTCACTGAAGAAGTGTTTAGTTAATGCCTCCTGTCCTTAAGTATCTGATTCCTTCTAAACTTTTCTGTAGCTTAGCCACAGGAGTTAGGTAATGTTGAAGTTTTATTGCTCATTTATCTTACAATCTTTGATAAGGAACGATACCTGATTCCTTAGGTATTGTAGAGAAGGAGGAGTACATATTGCAGTAGGCTGCACAATCAACATATAGTCTTGTTACTAGCCTGGATCTGACTGAAATACAGTATCATTGAGCCAAATTTTAGGCTCTGCCTGCACTTGTGAAATGGAATATATCTAGTTTTACTGAACTCCCAGTCTCCTCATCCTTTTCTATTTCCCTATTATGTCTCTTTCAAGCCAGATTTTCCAAGAATGAGTGCTGGTGTGTCAAGAAATGGGACAGTCTTCCCTTGGGGAATGCAATGAGTAACCAACTAAGCTACCTCGACTTTAAATTCTTGCCTTATTTCAGGTGGGGCACTGAATATATTCACAGATTGAAACCTGATGACTCAAAATGACTGAAAATAACTAACATTCTAAGCTTCTGCTGTTAAGTCCAAAATTCAAGTTTTTTTTTTTTTGTATTTTGTTTCTATCTTGTCATATTTCCCATTAGCTTTTGGAATTTTTAGATAAATTGTTTAACATTGTAAAATATTCTTAAGTCAAAACAGACTGAACTACAAGAAATAAAACTTTCAAAAAGCCAGACACACACTTAGATGCTCCTGAATCTCATTTTCCATTTGGCCTTTTGGAGAAATCTATAAATTTGTTGATTCAGTATCAAATAGACTTTGGGCAGAAACATAGAGATTCTTCTAGTTTCCACCTCACTGAAGAAGTGTTTAGTTAATGCCTCCTGTCCTTAAGTATCTGATTCCTTCTAAACTTTTCTGTAGCTTAGCCACAGGAACAATACAGTGGTAGGCAGATAAATGGGAAGAACACTCAGGTCAAACAACACAACAGTGTGGAAACACTTTCCTCATGTAAACCCAGCCTGTGTTGCATCTGAAATACAAACGAACCAGAAATGAAGGATCAAGCACAAGTGTAATAACAGCTTTCCTCAAAAAGTTCACAGCTGTCACATTCAATGCACTACTTGGGGACTTAAGGGAAGAAAACACAGATAACTCTTAACCTTGGCCAAAATAATTTATGCCATCAATGGATACTAAGATCTTAGTGCAGAGAACTTGACCTAGTGGAGGCTTTCCTTTTGCTCTCTCTGTTAGAAACCCTTTGCAGAGAACCATTAAAATGCATTTTTTGGAATCTGTGTTGAGATCAGCTTCCCTGGGAAGTCGAGGAATATGTAGGTACCTCATAGATCGCTCGCTGAGCTGCAGAAAGCTACTTGTGTCATCTGGGTTGTCCTCCTCATTAGCGAGCTGGGACCAGCTGCAGGTGCTATCCTCACTACTGCTGGGAGGGTTGGGGAACTCATCCGAGGCTCTGGCTTCTGTGGAGACTTCAGCCTCTGGTACAGCTTTGGCATCAAGGCTCTCACTGTAGATGGCAAGATATCATTACCAAGAAGAGAAGTGCAAAATCGGACTTTTCATGGAGACCACGCTGGCTCTGTGTTGAGCCTGGATGAGTAGGAGGTTGTTGGGTGAAGGTGGAGTCTTTTTCAGGCTGACCCTTCTGCTGGTGCCCTAAGTCTCAGTTTGACTTTCCAAGATTGCTCCCCATCAGCTTTCCCACCTCAGCAATTAATCCCTTTCTACTGAATCTCTCCATTCATTTAAAGAACAGGTTGAAACACCCCGGCCTACATACATAATTATTGAGAAGCAATGGTATTTAAAATCAATATACAAAGCATTCTTCTCAGAGATTATGATCCATTAATTCTGGAGTGAGGCTCAGAAATCTGCATTTTAATTAACCACTCCTGGGAATTCTAAGGTGTTCAGTATATAGATCATGCTGGAAGAAAAATATCCACCCTAGTTCTGGTACTTTACTGAGTCATTTGACCTAAAATGCCCCTGAAAGTATTTTGCGCTTTAGCTACCTTTTATCACAACCCCTTCCTCCGAAAATTCTGTTTTATATAAGCACTACTTTTATGGATTAGTGCCTTTCTAGATCAAGAAGCTCTCCAGAGCAGTTATCTGTTGGCCTGACAGGCCTTTCTTTTTGAAGCCTTTCCTCTCTGAATTTATGCTTCCCTGACCCCCTCCTTGCCTGGAACCTGTTTTTCTGCTTCTTCTTTAAGTGTCACTATTGCCAACTGTGCTTCACTGTTCTTATTTCATAACCTGTTCCTAAGCAATCTCATCTACTCCTGTCTATGAAAATAGCTTCCCAATATGGACTGTGAGCAAGAACTTCTTATGGATCCTGGTGCTCCTTTTCCAGTTGGTTTCTGAAAATCTCACCAACACCTCTTTTGTTAACATCTCAACATCAATATGTCTAAAATAAATTCTAATTGCCTATCTTCCCCCTTTTTCTGTGTTTCTTATTCCTGTTGACCTTTCAGTCTTCTGATTTCTACTTCATGCCTCTTATAGTCAACCAGTTTCCAGGGTCTTTCAGTTCCATCTCTAAAGCACATCTCACATATTTACTAATCCTCGTCTCTGTGTTCATAAAATTATCTTAATTTAGGCCCTTCTAAATTATTACAATTTTACATTGGGTAGGAATCTCATAGATATTTTGTAGTTGAAGATGCAGAAGGCCAGTAAGGCAGATGGACTTATCCGAGGTTGCAACAGGAGCTGGTACCAGACATCAGTCCTGTACTTTTGTGACTTGTGGGCATTGCATCCCTAGTCCTTGCTTGAACTATATTGCATCAGCTTCCTATCAGTTGCAACCCAACTATCCCTCCATTTTCAAAACCTACTTCACACTGCTACCACATTTATTTTCCTAAAGCATATTGTCAGTCACTCTTGTCAAGGATCTTCAAGATCTCCTTGAAACTAAGCTCTATCCTCCATGACCTCTCTTCCTTATAATAATCTAGAGTTATCCGCTTTTAACTTAGCCATTAATTAGCAAACAAAAGCATCTGTTGTGCCTCAAACATGCCAGGGATTCTTGCCTCCTGGCCTTTACCTATTTGTTTCTTCTGACCAAAACCTGGAGAATAGAACACTTGGGTCCTGTTCTTGAAGTCAGACTGCTATAAATTCCCATTCTACCACCTGTCACCTATTTGACTTGGATAAATTAATAAACCTCCCTAAGAAAAATAACCACGTCCACCTCACAAGAGCTTTTGGGAGAAATAGATTAGAAAATAAAGTTTGTTTCATTCATTTAGCTTAGTATCTGATATACTTAACATTAGTCTTTATTAAAAAGTCTCATAATTCATTAAGAATTATGGGTACAATAATGACATTTCTGATCTTTGCATTTTGCCACGCCTCCAGGCTCATCTAAGACTCACCCACCACTCTGAATCCTTCCAAAATCTCCCCAGGTTGGCATCACTCTCTTTTGAACGATCAGAGCAATTTGTCTTTCTTTTTAGTGGTGTGTAATGCCTCCTAATTTGTACTCTAGTGTATATAGTTATCTGTCTATATATTATGAATTATTAACATCTTATGCTTTTATGTGTAATAGGAGCAGAGCTGGGAACACATTGGATATTCTTTAGATGAAGAGGTTATTAGTAAGAGTGTATAATTTCATGATTAGACCCATACTATCCATTTCAATGGCTTATTTTTTAGATCTGAAATGAAAAGATCTGAGATGTTGCACTACTTGTAAGTTGACTGCATTCTGAATAACCATAGTACTGACAGGTGGTAGCTTCTAGTGTGCTTTGCGGCTAACTGATAGTGAAGGCATGTTCTTTTTGGAGAGGTTTTCGCTATAGAGTGTGTGTGCTTGCCAGAAAGACAGAGAGAGACAGAAAGCAAGAAATCACCCCCTCTCAGGGTGATGGCCACATGACAATCCCTTCTCCTCCATTCTCCTTTAGGGACCTTGGGCACGCATGCACATGCACCTGGTGTGAATTTAAGCCACCAGGTCTGGGATTTGAACTGAAGTCGACTACACAGGAGTTCAGTGACATAGCCATTATACCTATTGCTGGTCCAATGAGGGCAGGTTCTTAATAAGTTCGATTTTCCATTTGTTTGCCTGCCATGTTAAACACACACACAAACATGCACACACTCACAAACACACATACACACAGGAACACTAGTGGTCTGGGTTAGAGATCAGAGCATTTACTATAAAGCTGCTTAGATCAATTCCCCATGCCTTAATTCTCTATTGCACACTACATGTGCTGTGAGATTTACACTATAGGAAAGGAACTTCTGAATATTGAAGCCAGAGATCAAAGAAACTGCTGGTATATTTGTTCCTCTTCTTTTCCATGGAGAGAAAGATAGAAAGAGGAGATTTTTAATTAAACCCTCAAAGTTATACAGTTAAAGTTCTATTTTTTTATGCTAGAACTCTTTAAAATTTTTTATTTAATTTCTTTTTTCTTATTGTTTACATTGAAACACTGTATATATATTTTAAAAGAATTAATTTAATTTTGTTTATTATTATTATTTTAATTGCTTTAGGGCATCCATGAGAGAGAGAGAGAGAGAGAGAGAGAGAAAGAGAAATAGAGGGAAAGTGAGAAAGCAAGCCACTAGGTCCAGGACTTGAACCACAATTGGCCATGTGGGAATCGATTGTTTTAACCACCATACCATCTATTGGTGCAATCACGGTATATATTTACAGCATTTAAAATGAATTATCCCTGCTTGAATACCTTGTATGTTAGTCCAGTCAAGGAAATTACCATACACATTGTCATCAAGAGATAATATTCCATTTTGTAGTCCATTGAATGTTTTAAAGTATAATTATTCTTGGAGAAATAATAATGGAACTAATTCTAAGACTAAGAAAACAAACAAAAAGAACAAACACATAGATCTTTATTTAGCTTATATGCTACTTTAAATGAAAGAGGCCACACAGCCCTTTAAGGATACAATTAAAAATCTCCTTTTCAGGGCCAGCAGGTGGCACAGTAGTTAAGGTGCTGGACTCCCACATAGCTGACCACTGTTTGAGCCCCAGACCTGGTGGCTTGAAACTCACACGTGTGAGTATATGTGTGTCTCAAATCCTGAGCAGAGAACGGAGGAGAAGGGATTGCAGTGTTGCTATCTCCCTGGGGTAATTTCTTGCTTTCTGTGTCTCTCCTCTGTGTCTCCAGTGAGTGCATGTACCCTATAGAGAAGGATCTCTCTTAAATTTTTTTAAAATCTCCTTTTCAATACGTAAACTTGTTACCTAAGGTATTTTACAAAAGACTTGGGATCCTTGCCTCTAATATTTCTTCTCACAGCATTCTGGGCAAGTTTGGTATAGAGATGTGGCTATTTCTAATATGCTCTACTACTAAATCTTCACAAAAGAAAGTCCTTAACACAATTGGTTTGATTTCTTAAAATGTTGATATATTTCTTAAATGAGAAGGGGGGAGTGGGAGTGGGAGAAAGGATGAAGCTAAAGAGACAGTTTACATAAATTCACATGGAAGAAAAGTTCACCAATGACAAATGGAAACAATACACATATTTCCCCCAAAATGTAAGTGAACCAAGTGCTAGTGCAAATAAGAGAGCTCTGCTTTAATTTGGAAGTCTCACAGAAGTATGTGTTGGTACTTGATTGTGTTGTAAAGGTGTATGTGGAAACTTAATCCTTTAATGGTGTTCTAGGATGGAGTTCTTGGGTGTGATAAAGCCATTAGGGCAGGGTCCTTATGACTGAGTTCTGGTGGAGAGAAGGGGAAAGGAGATAAGCAATTTGAAATTTATGAACAGCCACTCTGTAGAAGACCCTGTCCTTTATCATGCTGTGATGCTTTTGGACTTTCTAGCCACCAGAATCATGAGTCAAATAAACCTCTACTTCTATAAATTACACAGTCTTGGGTATTTCTATTAGTGACCTAAGACAGGCTCCAAAACTATTTATTTGCCTGGCTAAAAAGTAATTTTCTTATCAATTCTTTACTAAATTAAAACTTTCTGTTTCTAGAAAATTTCATTCCAGAATGTTTCTTGATAAAGAATTATATCTCAAGTATTGACATTGAACAATCAAGTTAAAAAATGAGTCTGTCATGTATTCTATTGTATATCAATTTCAAGATGTATTTACAGCAAATCTCATGTTCTATACCATATAACTAGGAATTCAGAATGACTAGTGATTATCCAAAATATTAATTTTTATTTTCTTTTAGAGAAATCTATAGTTTTGCTCATTTATTTATAATCAATGCACCATTATATTATACAGATGTATGCAGGTAGTTTTCCCCTCTTTTTAATGTTAAAGTTCACATACAGAGTTTTAGAGGACCTTATGACTTTTCAGATTCTCCGAGTTGGCAGGAACGTCAAAGAGCAGGTAGTTCACAGTTTAGTTTTCACACCCAGTGTTGTTCATTCTAGGGTTTCAGTGAATGTGTAATCACATATATCACTGCCCCAAAATTCTCTGTGCTTTCTCTATTTATCTCTTCTTCCCTTTAACCTCTGGGAACCATTGATCTTCTGTCTCCATAGTTTTGCCTTTTTCCAGAATATCATGTACTTGAAGTGATACAGATATAGTCTCTTAAAATAACTACATTTAATAATTTGCATTTAAAATTCCTCTATGTCCTTTCATGGCTTGATAGCTCATTTCTTTTTAGTGCTGAGTAACATTTCACTGTTTAGTTAAACCACAGTTTATTTATCCATTCACCTACTGAAGACCATGTTGGTCACTTCTAAAGTTTGAAAATTAAGCAGAGAGCTGCTACTATATTTTTTTGTTCTTTCAACAATACCACATGGTCTTGATTTCTATAGCCTTATAGTAATGCATGAAGTCAGGTAGTCCTAGCCTTTGATTTTGTTTTTCTCCTTCAATACTGTGTTCACTATTCTTGGTTTTATGCCTGTTCATATAAAATTTAGAATCAATTTGTTAGTACCTGCAAAATAGCTTGCTGGGATTTTGATCGGGTTTGTATTGAATCGATAGAATAGGTTGGGAAAAACTGTTAGCTGGAAGATATAGAGTTTTCCTATGCAAAACCAGGGTATTTATTAACATAAATACTTAACTAACTAACTAACTAAATATATATATATATATGTACACACACACACATATACATACACACACACACACATATATATATATATATATGTATATATATATATATATATTAAATAATTTTACTGGATAAAGTATAGTAATTTAATAATTTTTTGAGATATTTTTGCCTTAGGGTGCATGTAATTGCTGGAAAGAGAGACAGAGACTGTGAGAGGGAAAGTAAGAAATCACCCTCCAGGGAAGATGTCCACACCACAACCCCTTTCTCCATTGTCCTCCTGGGATCTTAGGCACACATGCACATGTGCCTAGTGTGAGTTTTAAGCCACCAGATCTGTGATTCAAACCATGGTCGGCCATGTGGGAGCCCAGTGATGTTAACTGCTATATCATCTGCTGGTCCCAATAATTTTTTCTTTAGCATAGTAAAGATATAATTCTTTATCTTCTAGTTTATACTTTTTCTGATAAGAAATCTATAATTTCAATTTGTGTTTATTAGCATGTAATGTTTTTGCTTTCCATCTCTAGTCTGCTTTTTATTTTTTTGAGAGGCTTTTGCTATAGGGCACATGTGCTCGCCAGACAGAGAGAGAGAGACAGAGGGACAGAAAGCGAGAAATCACCCCCCGGGGGGGGGATGGCCATGATGCAATCCCTTCTCCTCCATTCTCTTGGGATCTTGGGCATGCATGCACACGCACCCAGCATATGTTTTAAGCCACTGGGTCTGAGACTTGAACCGTGGTCGACTACATGGGAGTCCAGCAACATAGCCATTACACCAACTGCTGGTCCCTAGTCTGCCTTTTTAAGACTTTTTTTTTTTTAATAGAGATTTTTGTTAATGGGTGCACATGCTTGTCAGAGAGACAGAGAGTCAGAAAGTGAGAAATGATCCCCTAGGGGGGATTGCTACACCGCAATCCCTTCTCCATTCTCCTCTCAGGGACTCTGGGCATGTATGCACACATGTCTGGTGTGAGTTTCAAGCTACTGGATCTGGGACTCCAACCATAGTTGGCCTTATGGGAGTCCAGCGACATAACCATTATGCCATCTGCTGGTCGCTTTAAGACTATAAAAACAAGGGCTTTTAATAATTTGTTTGTAATGTGCATTGATGTGTGCTGTTTGTGTATCTTGCTTAGAATTTATTGTGTTTTTCAAATTTTGTATCTTTCGATAATTTTATATTGATGTGTACCTTTAAATCTTTGAACATAGTTTAAATAACTAAAGTCCTTGTCAGCTTATACCAGCTTTTCTCTGATTTATGGATATGTTTTTATGGATGATTATACTGGTTATGGGTGATAATTTTATGTGTAACTTTTTGATTGGATATTACCAATCAAACTTATATTGTTGAATGCTGGATTTTGCCATCTTTCTTTAATCAGTGTTGAACTTCATTCTATATTAAACTATTCTCAGTTCAGTTAATCTTTCCAAATGCTTGCTCTTATTTTGTTAGGGCATATTTAGGCAAGCATTATGTTTAGGCTAGTCTAATTTTATGATGTGAGCCTTTTAGGGTTTCCATTAAATGTTGCATGTGTTTAACATGGATCCACTGTGGCTGCTCAGAAGTAAACCTCTCCTAGTCCTGGGTGAGCTTATGGAATTGTTCAGCATACAACGCTCTAGTTTCATGGAGTTGTGCATTACATACATGGCTCAGTTTCTGTAAGAGGTTCAAGGGAATCCCTGTGTAGATTTCCGGAGCTCTTTCTCTGCACAGCTCTCTCCTTCCCACAGTCTCTGTCTTCCCATCTCAGAGTGCTCCTGAACTCTGCTTAGGTCAGCCTTATTTACACTGTTTTCTGAAAAGGGAATCCATGCAGAAAGTCAGAGAATTTCTAATTCTCTTCTCTCAGTGTGCTGCTACTGTACAATGTCAGAAAAAAATTCATAAATTTTGTCCATTTTTCTGGTTTTCTTTTTTCCAGAGGAAATGCAAGTTCGGTTTCAGCACTTCCAGTATGGGTGGCCACAGAAGGCCTTTCACATTTATCTTTTACTGAATTTGGCAGGTTTCCCATTGAGATTTTGATTTCAATAAATATTATTATTATTTTCTATCTAGTGGCTTTTAATTTAAATTATTATGCTTTTAACCTCAGTAAGCAGTTGATTTTTAAAATCTTTGCCCCATTCTGATTATTGTATTTTTCTTGTTTTATATATCTATTTTCCTTTCATATACTTAAAATATATTTATTTTGCATTTTGTATCTGACAATTCCTGAATTCCTTGGTAGGTCTAGCTCTGCTCTTTGATGTTGGTGCTAAGCCTTGCTTATAGTGCTTTGAATCCGGAACCAGCAGTTGGCATAATGGTTATGTTGCTGGGCTCCCATGTAGTTGACCACGGTTCAAGTCTCTGGACCCGACGGCTTAAACTCACGCTGGGCGCATGTGCGTGCATGCCTAGGATCCCAAGAGGACAATGGAGGAGAAGGGATTGCGGTGTGGCTGTCCACCCAGGGGTGATTTTTCGCTTTCTGTCTCTCTGTCTCTGTCTTTCTGGCGAGCACACATGCCCTTTAGCAAAAACCTCTCCAAAAATAAAAAAAGATAGTTTTGATTCCTGGGTGTCTTGAAATTTGATGCCCTGAGCTCATATTTGATGGAGTTTTATTTATTGAAATCCTTTAAGCCTTGGGCTTAAATGTCAAGAGGTTTATATTTGCCACTACCAAGCTATTAAAAGGATGTTAACCTGAAATTATGTTAAGGTAATTTACCAGGGTCAGGGTATATAGTTGCTTTTATTCCAGGAGATTATTTTTTTCCCAAGGAAAACCTTTTCCTGGATCATGAATTAGGCAATGTGATTAAAACCACAAATGCATTAGGGTAAGCTGAACTATTAGAGAATTTTTTTCCTTTTACCCAGAGCCCCCTAATCCTAAAAGATCAATTTTCTTATCAGCTCTTTTTCTGGGGAGGTGAACTTTTTCTTTAGTTTGACTAAGGATCTAATCCTTCAGGATATGGGGGTCAGTCTCAGTTTTTTGCCTTCACCTTTCATGGGTCCACAGTCTCTTTGCCTGGTTTCTGTTAGCCTTTAGAAAATAAACTTGTAGCCACAGAGGCTGGTAAACACTTCAAGATAGGCACCAAGCCAGCTTTAATCTACTACTTCTAATCAACCACTTTTAGTTAATAATGAATACCTCAGAGGCCAAAAAGAAAAAAAAAGAAGAATAGTTGGCCATACAAAACAATGAAACACTGACCTTTGATACAAAGCGGATGAATACTGATTTAATGCTAAGCGAATCAAGTAAATCTATATTAGAGAGACATTGTAAGTTCCCGTTGAATATACACTGCATGTGTGCACTCGATGGCAAGATACCACAGCAGGGAGCACAACTGTAGACACCAGAGACAGTATAGAAACGGGATGAGAGAGAGAGAAGATAGAAGAAAAAACATCTAACAGACACAGGAATCTGGACCACCAGTGGCGTAATGGTAAAGGTTCTAGACTCCCACCTGGCCAGCTGTGGTTATAGTCTCAGACGTGGTGGCTTGGAAATCACTCTGAGAGTGTATGTACGTGTGTGTGTGCACATGCTCAAAATCTAAGAAGGAGAAAGAAGGAGACTGGGTTATGGTGTAGCCATCATCTGTAGGGGGGTGATTTCTCACTTTCCTTTTTCCTGTCACTGTCTCTCTCCAGCAAGCACATATACCCTATGGTAAAAACTTAAAAATACATAAAATAAGAAAAGTTATCTGCTGCTGATTATAGACATAGAAATATCTGTGACTGGGTTGATATGTACTATACTTATGCTGTACAAAACCATTTTGTACATTGTAAAGATGTATAGTGATTAAATAGAAATGTTAAAAACTGCAAAATAAATAAAACAACAAAAATTATTACTGTTAAGCTCAGCCCTGTACCTAAAAAAATATATGTTATATTTAGCCCAGGATTTTTAGATGATTCATAGTTAGGGAATTTTTTCAGGTTATCTACAGTACTATAATGTTCAAAATGCAGACTTTTACTGCAGGTGTTCCCAAGATTGGCACCTTCTCTTCCTTAGCTTATGTGAGTAGCTTATGTATGTATCCACTTCCCATACAAGTTATTTGCTATTGCATTATATTCTTTTTATTTTTCTCTCAGTGAACTCTGCAATAATCTTTTTCCAAAGGTTTTCCCATGTATAGTATGTGTCTTCTACCAGTGTGGAAGGGCCATGATCTTTTTGCAGGGCAGTCCTGAGGACAGTGTATCGCAGAGTGGGCACTCAAATATTTGTTAGACGAATAATTTCTTTCCTTGAAGTATACATGAGATTACAACATAAAGTATGTTTTTAAAACATCAGATTATATCAGCAAATACAACACAAGAATGCTTAGAATTCTGTTTGTTGTTTAAACCTGTGGTCTCAAACCATAAGAAAGTTAAATAATTACTCTTAAATAAAGATGGTTGAGTTAAAAACACTTTCCTGTGTATCAATAGGATAGCATTTACTTAGAAATTAAGAACAGGGCTATTCCAAATCATTTACACTCTCTCTAGTGGCAGGTATCTTACAAACAGCCCAAAACATACCAGGTATTCCTATTTGGGTATGCCTTCCATAGTAAGTTATGGAGTTACTATTCTATCAAATAAAAATCCAAGAAAGTGATTTTTATTCTAGTATGTTGAGTTTTAGTAAAATTTTTAGTAATAATTATGAAAATGTGCTTTAGAGAGTAACTTGAAAGTATCTTTAGGATATGACACCATCCCACCTCCAAAGAGAATTAAGAGCCTCGTATGTATGGGTAGAGCTATTTCACTTACAGGGAGTTGAGTTCTGTATTTAGCTATTAGGACAAGTCAAATTTCATGATGACAACTCTAAACTTAGAAAATACAATTTAAATATGGCTATTTCCCCCCTCCTGTAATCCTGGGAATGCTCTTGTTTTAATGTAGTTCTTTTACCATTCAAAACAGACTTCTCTTCAGGAAAAAAAAAAATCTTCAGGAATAAAGGTAACTACATAACCTAACCTCAAACAACAATACAAGTGAAAACAACCATAAAGTAAGCATTTATTGAATATTGAAGGGGTGGACATGGAGCTAGGAGCTTGATGTGCATTTCTTTATTTAACATTAAGGATTCTCTTACGATGTAAGTTTTTTTTTTTTTTTTGTTTGTTTTTTTTTTGCTATAGGGCACGTGCGCTCGCCAGACAGAGAGACAGAGAGACAGAAAGCGAGAAATCACCCCCCCAGCGGGGATGGTCATGCCGCAATCCCTTCTCCTCCATTCTCCTCTCGGGATCTTGGGCACGCATGCACACGCACCTGGCGTGAGTTTTAAGCCACCAGGTCTGGGACGCGAACCGCAGTCGACTATGTGGGAGTCCAGTGACATAGCCATTATGCTAACTGCTGGTCCCAGGATGTAGTTATTATTGTTATTATTCCCATTTGTAGGTGAGTGAACTGAGGGAGGTAAAGATGTTAGAGAACTTGCTCAGGTGACATAGTTACAGGTTAGTTAATAAAGTTCATATTTATAACAATTATTTAAATTGCACCACAAAGAGAAACATATTGAATGCTTAGTCCTGTTTTGGAAGTAGTTGGGTAATTCTATACTTTTTGTTTGTTTCATTGGGGGAATACAGAGTCAGAAATCCCTATTGTGAGTTACATGTGTGCTTAGGTCATACGGGACAAATGAAGTCAGATGGAGGCTTTATTCATGCATGTTTTCAACCCCAGGTTGTATCCATTTGAAGGATAATATCAATTACATTTAATTCAAAATTATGTTAAGGAATTTTAACTTCACTGACAATTTCTATTTGATTTGAGTCTATAGCCATAAATCTTGTTGACCTGCTATTTCATGAACATACCCTAACCAGGTTTCCTTCTTGGACTGAAAATCTCATCTGAGTTGTGATCTCTGTGCTTAAGCAGATTCCAAGTCAGAACTTGGAATCTATAATAAGCTATTTACCTTTTTTTGTATTTCAAGTAAAGGTAATCCTGAAAAACTGGCTACTTTGTTTCTTTAACTCTTGGGTCATTTTTAAAGACTTATTCTTCACGCCCCCTAGGTCAAAGTCTTTAATAAATATTGTCTAGAGCTGGAAATTTACTGATATGTAAGACCTTGTCTTAGTCTTTTTGGGTTACTTCATTTGCTTTAGCTTTGTATTCTTTTGCTTGTATGTTTTACATTTTCTCCCTCTTAGGTTCCTCTAGGGTTTCATTCAGTCAGAAAGCTAAGATCTTAGCACTAAGTGGCTACGGAGGAAATCCTCAGCTCCACCAGGACCATGCACCAAACTCACCCTGTAATGATGTCATCCAAAGGGGAGCATCAAGTCTGAGGAAGGGGACTTTCTGCTTCCTTGGTAGGGGTGGAAAAGAATCAGAGACCCTAGAGAACTGTTGACATTTGATGAAGTCTGTGTTCTAATTGTTTATTGCACTAAACATTTGAAAATCACAAGCTCTTTGTAAATAATAAATAAAAGGCGTATGTCTCTGAAGACGTCACAGGCTATTTCTGCAACTTTGTAATTTTCAAAGCCAGTAGCTTTTTTTTTTTTTTCTATTTAACTAAGTTTAACTGTAGGTCAAAAATAAAAGAATAATACAATGGTCTCATATTCAAGAATCTTATAAATTTTCTACAGAAATGGATGTTGTAAAAGAAAATGACATTTCTTCCAGCAGCCTGAGAGAAATTATTATCTTGCCTTAAATTACAAATGCACTGTTAACGACCTTACAATTCTCTGGACAGAAGGGTTGAAATAATAAGCCAGTGTTGCTTTACACTTGGGACTGGTACAATTATACCATGCATATAAGGGCAGGCACTCATGGGACATGGTGTCCTGACACAGATCCTTACAACAGGACAAAAAAGAAAAACTTGAGAGAAAAATGACATCGGAATACTTAATGCCAAATTCCAATGTTAAAGCTTATTTCAGTTTAACTATTTTCAACTGAATAGCTTGACATCGCTTATTATTTATTATTATTATTTGCTTTAAAACTGCCATGGCTGAATTTTGAAAGGTAGGAAACCATGGGAGACTAATTTAAATGGGAGGAATAATACCTTCTTTCTTCTGATAAATAGATAAATTCAATTTGTTTTGGAAATTAAAAAAAAAAAAAACCTCTTCTGACTTTCTATTAAAAGTACATATTAACCCAGGAAAGTTATTTATTGCCTGAGGAATTCAGCTCTATATCAATAAAGTCTCTTGATGTCTAAGACTTAGAATAAATATCAATAAGATGCAAACCCAGTCCTACGCACTCTATGTAGTCTAAGAGATGATCCACTCACCAATGGTTCTGGCAGGTGCTCACAGCTGGGTCTCCACTCTTTGCCATGTCTGGGACTTTTTCTACCTGCAAACACTCTTCTGCTTCCTCTAAAGGGCTGCTTTTGGAAAGGAAGGGTTCAGATTCTCCACACTCTTCCCTCTGATCTGTTTCAATCTGAATCAAAGGCACTTCCCTTGAGCAAAGGGATCGCCTAGTGCAGTTTCCAGTAACAGTATCATGGCAGGAAGTCTTTTCCTTTTTAGAATTTGAACTGTCCTGATTTGTAAAAGGTGCAGACGACACTGCGGGATGTTTGGTTTCAATAATAGAGTCTTTCCTTGGGTAATGGACAGACTCCTGAGCAAGCAGAGTTGGCCCACAGGGCAGTCTGCTCACAGCTGATCTGTTTGCACTTCTCTCCTCTCCCGAGAGAGAGCCACCAGGAACAGACCCGGGCTGGGCATCGGCTGCCTCTGCATCATCTACTATGATTTTGTTTTTGCGCATGAGGGCCTCAATTGAGTTTGCCCATGTTTCATGAATTAACATGTTTGTGATCTGGTCAGTCCCACCTCTCCGATACAAGCAAGAGTCGGATTTGCAGAGACCTGATGAGGAAGCGCTAGCAACTGGCTGTACGCTTAGGAAATCTTGTGGGCAGTTTTGAGCAAATCCATCTAAGGAGTTGGCTTTGACGGGTGCATTCACTGTTAACCTGGTACATGGAGCTGTGCTGTCCGGCATGGATGACTGTCTGTGGCACAGCAGGGGTCGGAAAGAAGGAACCAATAAGCCAGCTGCCCAGTCTTGGCTGTTCCTTCTGGAGGAGGTGCTGTCTTTGCTTTCTCTTTCAATGTCCCTCAGCATGTACCGGTAGAACTCCTCGGTGATGCTCTCTGTGCTGGACTGCTTAGAGGGACAGCTCGGCCTCACGCTCAGGTGGTCACTTTTCCGGCATGCCTGTTGCATTGCCGAGTTCAGAATGCTGCTGGCGTTCTTGCCAGCATAGTAATCCAGCAGGAGCTCAAAGCCTCTCCCCTCGTTTTCCATCTGGTTCACCATGAACCTGGAAAACTCATCAGTGATGCTCTCACAGCTCGATTGTTTAGAGACAGAGCTGGCCCTGCTGACTGGCTGGCTTAAGGTACTCATTAAACCCAGGCTGTTTGCATAGGCTCTGGCTTCTGAGTCCTCCTCTGGAATGCTCTCACAGCTGGAGGCCTTCAGCCGGTTCCACCTGTCACTGCTCAATAACCGACTCCGGGAATAACTTTGGGCTTGCCACACACCGTCCACCGTGGAAAATTCCTTTAGGCTCATGATCTTGGCGGCCACTTCGTTTGCAAAAATACTGACAGAATCTGGGATGTCCTCGAGGTTCATAGACTCATCCACGACCCTGTTCATCAGCTTCTCCTTCAGCTCAGGGTGCTCGTCCGTCTTCCTTTTGATCTCACTGAGCCTGGGTGGTTTGTGTTTCCTCACAGTAGCCCCACCAGCTTGGCTTTCCTTCTTTCTCTTCAAGGACCTGCAAGATATGTTTGGTGTAACCAAAAACTCATTCCCTCTTTTCCATGCACAAAACCAGGGTTGTTTTCCATTTGAGTTGTCAAGGCAAATTGCTGCGATTTCAGTTGCCATGGAGACAACTGTCTCTGCTAATTCTTCCGCAAAGTCTGTAATGCAGTAGATGTCTGCATGCTTGGCTTGTGGTGTGGACTGAGCAGGGAGCAGCAACTCATCCCCTAACAGGGACAGGTTAACTTGAACTTCGCTGTTGAGAGGCATGGCACAATCGTACTTTTCTTGGGTATTTGGACTAGTACTGTCCTCAGCATCCCGGGACCTGCTCCTGCACTTGCTGACTGTCAGTGCCCTCTCTTCCTCTGAAGAGTCTCTATGTTTGTTTTCACTGTGACGGGGTGTCTGATGAGGGGTTTTTGAATCCTCTCCCATCGTGCCTTTCAGGTATATTTCCATGGGAGATGTTTTAGTCGTTGAAGAATCAAGCATTCTGTGACTACATGACAATTCAAATTGCACTGTGGGATTCCTGAAGGGGCCTGGTCTGGTTTCACCCTGGTTGCCTTGCTGTGAATGCCCATCATATACAAGATTATTGGTGACAAGACTAGTATGGTGTGGACTGCTAAGTGTATGGTCACTGGAATATTCAATGGCTTTTGTCCATGTTTGACCAGCAGCCTGACCAGATGACTGGCAGCCTATTTCTGCTTCCCGCCATCTGATGGTCTCCTTAGAAGGGACACTGGGACATTCACCAAGCCGTATAATATGACTCATCTTCTTGAATGTGACACATATCACATTGAAGAGCAGTTGATTCGTGCTTTCCATTAAGGTGTCCAGAGTTTCAGATGAGTGCCTGCCATTGCTGGTTTCAATTAGTTTATTTTTCTGGTGAACTTCTTCAATGGAGTGCTTCAGGATAACATTGGACAGGGTCTGTGCCAGTTCACTCCTGAGGGCATTTTCTGAGTACATGGTCTGAGGCTTTGAAGCAGTTTCTATGATTCTACTATTCATGGATTCCATGAGGTCTCCAATGCTGCTGTAGGCATTAGGCTTTGTTAAAACCAGAGCTGCTTCTCTGAACAATGCTTCTGCAATGGCTTCCTTCCCCAGCTCTAGGCTCTTCCCTGTTGCTAAGCTAGAAAGTGAGGGGATTGCTTCTGAAGCCTCAGCTGCAGGCAAGAGGCCACTTGAAGCCACAGGGTATGTCACCTCTTCTCTTTCACCCAAACCACACACAGCAACAGCACTGGCCACCTGAGTCATTCCACACAAAGCAGATGGAAAGGAGTATTCACTGATGGAAGGTTCCTTGGGTCCTGGGTAAGCTTGTGTTCTCAGTGTTTCACTGCCACCTAGCTGAGGGTGTGGTACCAGGGACTCTTGCTCCATTTTGAGTCTTTCGGTGGCCTGTGGACTGGAAATGGTTCCAATCACTGTGGCTGCACAAGCTAATGCTACCTCCAGAGCACTCTGGGAGTGTCTGCTGGAGGTTTCTCCAGAAAGAACACCTGTGGTTTCAACAGAGATGTCTGCCTCTGGACATGAGGAGATGCCTGGCTCAGGGGCAGCATCGCTACCATCTGGACTCTGAACAATGACGATTTTAGGGAGCTCATTCCATGACCGAGGGACCATGATATCTTTGGTGGAACAGCCACTGGGAAGCAGAGCACTTCCTACAGAAACACTGATGGCAGATTCCTGGGGAAGTATAGGCTGAGATTGAGATAATCGAATAAATGCATCTTGCAGCACAGATTCTGCTAAGTTTGTAGCATACTCGCCTGCTGTGTCTTCTCCATCTTGTATAGGAAGAAGAGAGTTTCTTGGTAATCCATATCCTTCTGGGCCAGGGTTGTTGCCCTGCTCAGTAACAGTGCCACATGCAGAAGGTACATCTTTCTTAGCCATCTTGGAGAAATAAGCATCACTTGGGATATACAGTGCCTGTGATTTTCCCACTTGACTTTTAGAATTTTCCGAATAATAATAATTTGTAGCTGGTCTCTCATGCCCCAAGGCTTCACCTTTCCACAGTGAAGGCTTGACTGAAGGATCTAGACTCTGCAAGGCTACGTTGTCTGCTGTGTTCTCCCAAGATTGTTCTGTTCTAATCAATGGTGTATGATATTTGCTAATGTATTTGTCTTCCAAAGCATAAAACATTTTTTCCTTGTTGTAATCCCATTCCTCCTGTAAAGTTTCCTTTGGCTTCTTACTTTCTAAGACATTGACTGAGACATTTATATTTTCATAACCTAGTGAAGAGAAAGTGAAGATTACCATCACTTTTTGTTTAACAGATTGTCCTGAGTCTAAAATAATAATTACTTTTTAAAAAGAGAGACTTTTGCTATAGGACACGTGTACATGCTGGAGAGACAGAGTGAGAAATCACCACACCACACCACACTCTCTTCTCTAGTCTCCTCTTCGGATTTTGGACATGCATGCACATGTGCCTAGTGTGAATTTCAAGTTGCTGGGTCCAGGACTCGAACCACAGTTGGCCATGTGGGAGTCCAGCAATGTAACCACTACACCATCTACTAGTTTCAATAATTACTTTCTGAAAATGCCTTATAATATCAGCTATCTTTTGTTTTACCTCAAATCTAGCGTTTTACATATTTCCTCAAGGGAAGTGATTCTACAAAGGCTTTCACATTTCACTATGCGATGTCAACCAACAGAACAGTTTTCGATGTGAGATACTTATGTAAAAGCTAGAGTAGAGAAGGTGTTTGGGGACTTGTCCCCATTCTTCCAGGGAAAGTAGCCAAACAATTTCATCTTAGAGTTTCCCAGTGTGTACAGAAAGAAGATGAGTAAAGCAACCTGCTGTCAAGTTTGTATAAAACGTGCCTCAGAGACAGTAGTGACGACATCTGGGGTATCCCTTCCTTTGTGTCTAAGACTTGGGGAGAGAAACTGATTGTCCACTGGGTCTTATTAATGACTCACTGAAAGAGCTGAACATATATGATTGCTAGTACTCTCCCAGGTTTTCTCCTGTCCTCACGACAATCATGAGCTTTGGCCTGGGTGTACTCCCTAATGCAGATAAAGAAGTCAGGGCTCCAAAACACTAGATAACCAGCCCTAGATCTCACAGGATCCAAATGGCAGTCCCAGGAAACAAATCCAGACTAGTCAAGCCAGATTCCAATTAATATATGACTTCTATAAGAGTCCTAGGGAAGTTAGCTTTCCTCCCAGTATAATAGCCTCCATCTCTTTGCAAGTGGGAGGATTTATCTTTAAAATACACCTTTCCTTTAGCATCCCTAAGGCATTTTTTGGAAGCCTGGATCCATCCAACCATTAAGTCGGCTAAGTGCATTAGTCAGTGTTTTCACTGGTATTCTTTTATCTTTGTTCCTTAAAACTCAGCAAGAGAGAATTGTGATGTGTCAGCCCAGCTGAAGTGTCCTGACGCTTTTATGAAATCTCATCCAGGGAGTTTTACATGGTAACCAATTTCAGAATACACATTTGTTTTATTGGCAAGTTCTCACCGTTCCTATACTCTTCCACCTCACTTTCCTCCTCCAAGTGCTCAGAGGCAGTGAGAAAATCTTCCTCAATTGAGGACAAGGAGCAGTTTGTGTCATCCTCCAGTTTCAAGATGTTTGTTTCCAAGTGGAGCTGCCGCTCCTGAACCAGTTCTAGACCAATCAAAAATTTGTTGATTTCAAAGATGATGCAATTGGTACTATTTGGTCTGTTCCCTCTTGCGCATTGGACCAAGCAGATATCTGGCAGCCAAGGGCACTAAAAGCAGAGAGAAAAGGAGGCATTTATTAAAAAGGGAAAATAAAAGACTATTGCTTCTGACCTTTTTCTTTGCAGCAATATCTCCTGTTAAAAGGAGTGGGACCTTTAAAATATTTGAAATATCTTCTGGGTTTGTATTGATGAACTGCTTGAAAAAAATTCAAGTGATGTGTGGGGACATAGGGTACCCAGGAGAGTCTGACTTAGGGAAAAATAGATCAGCCATGTCACATATTTTAGTTCCTCCCGGTCAAAGTGAAAATTGAACTGGACATGAAAGACTTTATTCCAGAGTATTGAAATGGGCTGAAATAAAAGTCAAGACGGTTAAGAGCTGGGGTTGAGCGGAACTTTAGGGCATCTGTGTTTGCTAATTGTCTTTACCCAAAGGAAAAGTAAATTTTCTTCTTTTTTTTCTTAAGGGGAAGTAGCTTTACAACTCAGAGCAAGGTGATCACAGAAGTTGGTCTCCTATCTGCATACAGAGAATGAAAGATTAAGAGCACTATTAATATTTTGTTGATTACTTTTTGTAATTTTAATATAATTACTTATTTAATTTTATTTATTATTACTATTTTTTAATTTGACAAGAGAGATAGAGAAGGAAAGTGAGGAAGCAAGCCACCAGGTCCAGGGCTCTCACACGGTCTCCCACATGAGAGTGCAGTACCTTAACGACCACAGCACTTTCCAGTCCTGGCGATTATTTTATTTACATATTTATTTTTGGAGAGGTTTTTGCTATAGGGCGTGTGCGCTCACCAGAAAGACAGAGAGAGACAGAGAGACAGCAAGCAAGAAATCACCCCCCAGGGGGGATGGCCATGCTGCAATTCCTTCTCCTCCATTCTCCTCTTGGGATCTTGGGCACATATGCACACGCTCCCGGCATGAGTTTAAGCCACCAGGTCCAGGACTCGAACCGCGGTCAGCTACATGGGAGTTCAGCGACATACCATTACGCTAACTGCTGGTCCCCTGGCAATTATTTTTTAAAGAGATAGCTCCCAGGTCCTTGACTGTCACTCCTGGGCTATAAAACTGGCAAGAAGCTTTGGAAGAAGATTTATATCTTGAAAGGGCAGAAAAAGCACTATAGCTATAAATTTTCTAGATTAAATGCTCTAAGAGAAGTCAAGCTCTCGAGTCAGAGAGAAGCCTGTTTAAAGTTTGATCAAGTTTGGGGACTGTTAAGGCTGTCTTGGTCTCCTTTCTTGATTAAAGAAAGGAGTTTTGAATTGAGTTCCAATTGCTCAGATTAATATCCTTTTCTGCTTTGATGATATTAAAACCTCTGCCAGTATTTCAGAGGTGTGGTTAAGTGTTCTATAAACTATAGTTAGATTTTGTTCCGTGTATTTCTCATCAGAAGTAGCGAACCGACATGAAATTTTAAGTACTCTACTGGAAGTACTATCTCTGAAGAACCGACCTGAGAAGAACGGTGATAAAGAGGCCGGACCACATTATTGAGTGGTGTCCCAGTTAGACCTTATAGTTCTGTTCAGTTTTAGGGTTACAGACCATGTCCTTACTCCCCACTATACACTTTCACTATTCATATTATTATTCACTAAGATATAAATTAAATAGTTTTAATTGCTCCTGTACAGATTACCAATAAATAAAAAAGACATGTGCATCAGGATTTTCATTTTTTTAATTGCCCAAGGAATGTGCACTTGCCAGAGAAAGACAGAGAAGGAGAAAGCACCCTTCAGTGAGGCATGGTTATGCTGCAATCTGGCCTTCCCCCTTTCTCCATCCAGGATTTGGAGTATGTGAGCACAGGCACCAGACATTTTTTTTTTTCAAGCTGTTGGGGCAAGGATTTAAATCACTGTTGGCCATGTGGGAGCTGGCTCCTTTACCCACTAGGCTATGGGGCCAGCCCAGAGCATTCGTCTTAATAAGAGGAATAAGGAGTCAGACTACTGACAGAAGTAGAATGAGAGTCTCTAGCAGGCTGACATACATGGGAAGTTTCTTTTTCACATATGGAGACCTCCCTTAGTACACCAGGTATGCACAAGCAATGCTCTAGGGCCGGCTGAAGCTGTAGAGGGATTGCAGTGACAAGATCCTGTTTGGAATGTTTACTCTCTTTCTTGCTCATAGAAGAGAAACTTATTTTTTTTTTAAAGAGGAACTACTGAATATGTGATGGTTCATAATTATTGCTATTATTATTTTTTTAATTTTAAATTTATTCTATATTCATTCATTGTACATGATCCCAACATACAAAATGCAATTTCCCATCCAGAATACACTGTATATTGGTTTGATCAAGGATAATACCATATATGTTATTGTCAACAATTAATTTTCCATTTCTTGTTTCTTATATGTTTTTGCCTTTTTTCCCCCTCTTCTTTTTCCCTTAATTCTCTACTTCTCACCCTCTGCCACTTCCCCCATCTTCCTCCCACACTGTCTCTGGTATCTACAGTTGCTTTCCATGCCTTTTTTCCCTCCACATTTTGTTGATTTACAAAACATCTTGATCTAAATACTTTCTGTAGCAAGTTCAGCTATATATACATATCTGTGAACACATGTGTGACTTTAGGCATAAAACTCAGTGAGTAGAATGAATATATTATAAAGTAGCATCTAGCTGAGGCTGTATAGCTTACTATAGTTATTAAATAGGTATTTTTAAAAATATATTGTTTAATTTCAAGAAAAGCACTTTTTGCTCTAATAAATCAAAATATGAAAATGATAAGAGAAATTTGTTTAAGACTTAAAGCCAGAAAAAAGGTTAGGATTCTTTTCAAATAGTAGGTAGATGAATCTATCAACAGATGGAGAAGACAAAAATCCTTAAATTCTGAAAATAAAGTGTAGAAGAAAATCAGTAATGTTTTAGTCAAAAGTCATAAAATTCTATTTCACCAATTCAGTCTCATTTAATAAATCTCTCTTCTGTTGTAGTCTGATCGTTCCATTTAAATTTTGGAAGTTAACATTCAACTCCAGACTTGTCCCTACCATTAAGTTGTCCATTTTTTCATTTGTTATTATTAAGAGAAAATGCCCTAAACAGAAACAAGACTTAATGGTCAAGAGAATTAAATAAATTGATCTGAAAGAAGAACTTGAATTGCTTGGAAAAAATATTTTATGTCTAACTATTCACCTGATACAAAAAATTATTGGGAACCAGCAGTTAGCATAATGGCTATTTCGCTGGACTCCCACGTAGTCAACCGTGGTTCGCGTCCTGGACCTGGTGGCTTAAAACTCACGCCGGACGTGTGTGCGTGCGTGCCCAAGATCCCGAGAGGAGAATGGAGGAGAAGGGATTGCAGCATGACCATCCCCCGTGGGGGGGTGATTTCTTGCTTTCTGTCTCTATGTCTCTCTCTGTCTGTCTGTTGAGGGCACCCGCCCTATAGCAAAAACCTCTCCAAAAAAAAAAAAAAAAGAATTATTTAAATCATATGCTGATTCGTGTTTGGAGGTAATGGGTCTAACACTAGTGAACTTGCCATTTTGGAGTTCTTGAGTCTGATTGTGTGTATATGTGCATAGTGAGTGTGCATATATGCAAACGAACACATGCCAGCACACATAGATATTTATATTTCTTAAAAATAGTACATATTTTTATTACATAAATACCATTTATCAATCTCTTTGATAAAATATTATAGAGGAATTCTAGAAAATATGATTATAAAATAAAAATCCAATCATTCTCCAAGGAGTTCTGAGATCCCTAGGGGGCTCAGAAATAGAGTTCACCTTTGTGGATAAATGAGTAAGTCTGTTTTTGAAGAAAAGTGCTCTATGGCCTTGCTTTTCAAAGCATAAGTTATGGATTAGCAGCCTCAGCATTATGTGGGAGCTTGTAAGAAACGTGCAATGAGGGGTCAGCAGGTTGAGTGGTGGTTAAGGTGCTGGATTTCCAGTCCCAAAATTTATGAGTCACACTGAATGTGTGTACTTGCATGCACCAAATCCTGAGAGAGTGGAAGAGAAGGTATTATGGCCATTTCCCCTGGGGGGCAATTTCTCACGTTCCTTCTCTTTGTCTCTCTCTGTATCTCTCCTGCCAGAGTATGTGGTCTGTGGCAAAAACCTAAAAAACAAAAAGAAAAGAGAAAATGTACAATATCAGGCCTCACCCCAGCTTTAAACCAGATCCTGCATTTTCTTGGAAGTTCTTGGTAATTCCTATATTTATGAACATTTGAGAAGTACTAGTGTATAGCATTTGTTGAAATCACAAATAGTGAGACACGATTGTTATGGGTCAAAGGTGCCAAGTGGTTTGCTTATATTCTTCTTCATGGGGGTCTATGGAAACAGTTAGCTATGCCTTTGGACCTGATTCTGATTCCTTGAACAATGCAGCTTAAGCTTCTTTTGCCATTTTCCTCATAATTAGAGAGAATTAGGAAGAAAAATAGAAAGGTAAGACATTTGTGGGACACAGAAATGATTTATTACCTGTTGATGATGACGTGTATAGTATTCTTAACTGGACTGGTCTGAAGTGTATTTCATGTTGGGTAAATTCTCTATACAATCTAAATGATATATAGCAATTGAATGTGTAAAAAACAATAATAAATTTTAAAAAATTAATTCCAAAAACAAATATGAAAAAATATTATGAATCTACAGGTAACCAACTTCAATGGGACAAAGCAGCCAAATGCAGAATATCCCTAGAAATAAGGGTTGATTAGTTCCACTCCAGATTCAGCACTGAAGTGCTGCCCTACATTCCGATTAATTAAAACATATGGGTTGTGGTGTCTGCACAATGATTTAGGGGGTTGGGAGACTGCAGCAGGGTAAAACGAAACAGGAGGTGGTGGAGGAACAAAGCAGTATCAAATGGTAAAGACAATACTGATAACTCTTCAGAAAAGGCAGGTAGAATTTGGAACTTCTTTTGGAGGGCGATCTTTAATGAGTCCTTGGCATTTCTACTCACTCTGATCTCAGTGACCATCCATGTGGTCTGTGTGACTCATTTGCCCATCTTCTGGTGCTCACACATGTGGGGCAGCATTTTCTTCCCTGCTCATAATCTGAGTTGTTTTCATAGAGTTAATTCATCTCCATCTGTAGAGGTGATTATGTGACTCAGCCTGGCCAATCTGAACAATGGATTCCTTAGACCATGGTGATTGGTTCAGAAATGGGCATGAGACACATAGAAAATAGGACATGATGAGATTTTTTTGTAGAGAGCTGCTTGGAAGGGACATTTACTCTTTATCTCTTGATTTGAACCCACAAGGATATTGCCTCCTTGTGAGAAGGCCTTGTCTGATAATGGGGACGATGGAAAGAAAGGAGGGACACAAGAAAAATCCATGCCTCGATGATGTTGTTCAAGTCCCTGTTATCTATCCACTGTGTTTTGTTTGTTTGTTTTTAAAGTTACATGAGATGATACATTCTGTTTGTGCTTAAGCCAATTTTCTGTCATGTTTAATTAAGAATTCTAACCTGAATTAATCAAAGTCTAGTAAGTTCAACTCAAGGTCAGGTCTAATTAATTTCAATATCAATTTTCATCAAGATAATGGAAGAAAGCTGGGATTTCCCAGTAATATCCATACTTGCAAAAAGCTAGACAAAATGCTCTATAAACCCAAAGCACCATTAAAGAAAATGTATAAATGCTATAAAGAAAATAGGAAGAAAGTCTTCATTCTATGCCCTATTTTGAAGACATACTGTGCAATTTGTTGACTAACCAAGATTACTGAGGATTCATGTAATTGTAGGGTACATTGTTAGTAGCTATAGCACCAGATATGACCTACAGATAAAGGTAATTTGGTTAATTTATCATATCACTTCAGCACTTTGAAAAACCAAAACAGGGCCTAGAATTTTTTTTGTAAAGTGGACTTGCTATTAGTTATTTTTACATAAGTCATGTATTATTATTAAAAATATGCAATTCTCCTTCAAAAAAAAGCCATTATTTTATATCTTGACATTAAAAGATAAATCATTTTTCTTTTATCCTGGGAATTTTATTGTCTGTGTCCAGACAATTCTCTTTGTATCCTTGGGGTTACTGTCCTGTATTTAGTAGCTTGGGTAGTTTGGTGTCTGCTGAAAAATAAAGAATATCCGGGAAGATGACACTGCGAGATTCTGAGATCACGAGGTGAGTTAGCCTAAAGGATATAGAAACATGGTAAATGGGTATAAACACCAGATATAGTGTGTGAGAAAGAGGAGGGTCTGAGGAAGGACATTTAGAAGAAAAATAGGGAGGCAAAGCATTAATGGCACAAAGAAATGTGGTATTATCTATTGAAGATATTTTATAATTTTATCAACTGAACTAGGGAGAAATGTTCACATGTTGAAATATTCACTTTGTAAGCTAAATAATGGGATTGAATGCATAAAAGAAAATGAAACAAAAAATGTAAATAAAAAATTAAAGTGATAATAAAATTTCCATCCCTAAAAAATTGTTTTTTGATTCTGTCCCTAAAAGATAAGACAATTCTAATTTTTTGATTATCCAGTATACTTGCGGAAAGCCCAAATGCCTAGGCTGCTCTAGTTCAAGTGCAACCTAGCATTATGAGCTAGAGAAGATAATAGAAATTGGGAATTACTGTAAGGGAAGCTCTATAAAAACCTGAGTGACAATATTTAGAATAAATACAAATGAAGACCACTCTTGAATACAAAAGCTCCCTCCCCACTTTCTGCTATAGAGCACATGTGTTTTCTGGAGAGAGACACTCAGAGAGAGAAAGTGAGAAATCATCCCCTAGAGAGGATAGGTACACTACAATACCCTCTCCACTACTTTCTTCTCGGGATTTTGGGCAAGCACACACATGCACACAGCATGTTTTTCAAGCCACTAGGTTCAGGTTTTGAACCTCATGTCAGCCATATGGGATCTAGTGCCTTTAGCCACCTCGCCACTTGCTCGCCCACAAAGGCATCGTTGTATTCTTATGCCACAGGAGCTGTGTGTAGCAAGAGTTCATATTGATTCATCTGATTCGTGCAAAGCTGACTCTAGATTACTTATCATTAAGTGAATCACTTATCAAGAACTGATATTTATTACCTTTGAAACTTCAAAATTCGCCTGGAGATTTCCAGATGCTAACCCACTTAGGAGGACAATTTCATTTTCTTTTGGCTGTTGGACATTCATGGAGCTGATAAGTTTTGGAAGATCTGGTGAAACATTGACAAGTTTCTGTGGAGCAAGAATCATTAGTTTAGCTGATTTATGTTTCACTTTCAAAATACTACCTCCAAATTATTTCACTTGCAAAAATGATTTACTTGTGTAACTGCTCATACTATAGATTGCTTAATCTATCAAACTTATTATTAGAAGAAACGACATAAAATTAAAGCATGGAATTTACATTGGAATGGAAAATGTAAGCTTGAAAAGTTTTTAGTTTTAAAATTTCCAAAGTAAACATTTAGTAATTATTATCACCTCAAAACATAAGTAGTAGACTGGAAATTTTTTCCCTGTTAAACTTTGAACCAGAGAATTGTTTACTAATACTCTTCTGTTCTAATAAAGTCAATAATAATGATAAAAAATAATGATGAACATAGATTTTACTGTATGTACTGAACACTGTATTAAAGACTATGTGTACATATATATGTGTACATATATATGTGTACATATATTATGTCTTACAACAACCTTATATGGATTAGGTAGCATTATGGCTTTTATTACATATATACAGCTTAAGGCCCAGAGTAATTTGCACAAGTTTGTGTAGCTAAATCATTGCCAAAGTGTGTACTCTTAGCCATAGCTGATTATCCCAAATCACTCACATAAATTCTTTAAATGCACAGTTCTTAAGATGCCAATTTGCCAGTGACTGAATGTGTATATATATATATATATATGTATATTTCTCAAAAAAAGTGAGAAATCACTCCCTAGGGGAGATGGCCATGCTGTAATCCCTTCTCTTCTCCTCCATTCTCCTCTCAGGATTTTGGGCAAGCATGCACCCAAGCCCGGCATGAGTTTTAAGCCACTGGGTCCCGGACTCAAACCATGGTCGACTGTGTGGGAGTCCAGCAGCATAACCATTATACCATCTGCTGGGCCTGACTAGGTGCATAAAATTTAAGTCCCAGGTGAATATAAAACATTTAAGGTAAGCAGCAGAAAGGGGGTAAGCCTGAGCAACCAAAGGAAGGTCCAGCTAGTATCACTTGGGTTTTGGAAGGTCTTGGAAAATTCATCTTAGACAGGGTACTTGAGAAGAAAGGAAAAGCAAAAAATCCACTTTAAGGTGGCAACAAGAAGCCCTGGTTTGGAAAGCAGGTTTAATTACACAGGAAAGTAAATTTCACAAATGTAAGGGAAGATTTTATGGAAAATGTCAGGAGAGGATGAGAAATATGGACTAGGCTGGAATCATTTCTTTACAGTCTCCTACAAAGTGAGCTTCATTTACAGATGAAGTTGTGCTGGGGCACCTTGCTCACGAGATCCTGGAGGGTGTAATTTCCAGACCTTACCTGCTGCAGGTGCTCAGTGCTGCAGTCATCCTTGTTCACATCCAGATTCACAAAGCAGACCTAGGAAAGAGGGCAACAACCGTCATTAAGTGAAAAATGTGGTAAGGCAGGAATCCCTTTGCACATAGTGTAAATGGAAGCATAAATAGTTGATAAGGCTCAGAAGCCGTTCATGGTCTAGAGAAGTTTGAGAATATGCGTACAATAATTGAAACTTTGCCCTTGGAAAACAGATTCGATATCCATTAATACTTGGGCTTTTAATAGCATGCAGCTAGGACTGCAGTCACTGAATTGATTAGACAGTTTCCCACTCACCTTTAAGAGAGGTGCATTACCTTGCCCCTGGGCTTCACAAAGCTCTTAATATTTTGTGGCACAGTGGGAGAGGGCAAAGCAGAAACCAGAAGCCAGAGAAAAGCATCTATAATAATGATTTATCTGCCCCCTAATATCAACTTTAGTTCTCCAAGGGTGAACTCTTTTTTCATTCATTCTGGGCTGCAAAATTCTCCTTATACCTGGAGAAAAGCCTTCACACTTGTTAACTCAGCCAAGACAGGAACAAAGCAAGACATACCCCCACCACTTGCCTAGACAAGGCAAGCAGATCTTTCTGTATCTCTCTGGTAGGGCATGAGCCAGGTTTCTTAGAGCCTGATGCACATACACTTTTGAGAGGCATTCTTTAAGGAAAGGAGTAACAAAAAAAATCCTAAATGAACTGAGAAAGCAAATACTTATTTAGAGGGGAAAGAAAAGCCACAAGAAAATTAAAGGTTTACAAATATCACAAACATGGAAACTTCCAGAAAAATGATATTTTAATAAATCAGCTGTCCAATATAGCCATATAATACTTTTTTTTCCAGCAGTTTTGACTGCATCTCTTAGGTCACCTCTTTATGTGAAAACAGTTTTTTAATATCATTTTCTCTAGAGAAACTAGATGGCTAAGCCAGTTTTTCGCTAAGTTGGTTAATTGGATTTTCTTAGTTTCCCACATTTTTACTAAAAATATCTTACTTAATTTTCATCTTATTGTCAAATTTAGTGGAAAACTACTATACGATTTATTTCATATATGAGTTGCTATACTCACTAATTGTGCTACTATCACAGTTTTGTACACGTTGCAGAGGTAAGAATTCTCATGTTTTATTTTTTCCCAGGAAAACTGAGGAAAAAACATACAATACATTTATTATTTTCAATGCTGCTTTAGCAAATAAATTCTCTCTAGGAGAGAATTTCTGGTTCACAGGCATCAATGAAAGCCCAATCTTTTATTTAAATGTTGAATGTCTGATGACAGGAAGAATTCCACATAGACTAACTTTGAGCATGTAAACTTTCTTTCCTCTCTAATCATTACACGTTGTGATCTTGGGAAGCCTAGGACATGCTGAAGAGTCATGTGATTTCTGACCTAACACCTTCACGGCACAATGTCTAGTGGAGTTGCCACTCTTCACCAAGAAGTAGGGGTATTCCTGGAAGCCATTCCTACATACGGATGGCTAGCAATCACTTAACTTTACATGAAAGCAACAAGCCACATGTGTTTCATGTAAATGCAACCCCACTTAAATTTGCTTTAAGCCATATTTCACAAATGCCTGTGGTCTAATGACTCTCAACATGAATGGAAAACAAAAAGACGTAGAGACCGTCTGAATGGGAAGAAACAATTGAAGTTAAAATATCTTACTTTTGAAAATTTACTGGGTCAGCAGATGGATGATGGTTGGGGTGCAGGACTCCTTCATAGCCAACTGTGGTTCAAGTCCCAGGCATGGTGGCTTGCTTTCTTACTTTCCCTCCCTTTTTTTTCTTTCTGTCTCTCTCTGGCAAACACATGTGCCCTATAGCAAATTATATAATAATAGTATAAAATAAAAACAAATATTTTTAAAAAAATAAAAAAAGAAAATTGTCTAGAACATATAACCATATGACTATACTGCTAGATCTTATCCCTGGGTCTTGAAGGTGAATGCCTATCAACCCAAGAGTCTTAAAACCTAAGCTTTGGTAGTTTGACAGTAAATTCATTTCTTGGTGAAATGGTTCATGTGATTGCTTTACTCTTAGTGAATTTTAGTATCTATGACTTTGGGCTGTTTACTTGAAATGTAGGCCTCTACTAAGGCTGAATTCCAGGTGGAAAACATAAGACAAGCTCTGTCTAGAAAGGCTGGGAAATGATGGACATGGGGTAAGAGGATTTAGGAGGGGACTACTAGTCTACATATCCAAGGTGTGTGGGTGCTGAGAACATAATGTTAAGACATTGCTCCTGCACTCAGGGAGTTACGATCTGTCCCAAGGCAGGATCCATTCCAAAAATGACAAAGAACATTGTGAAGTATGGCAGAAGTGGCAGGCCATGTGTGCTGGAGAAGAGTGTTGGGAGAATTAGGTGAGTCATGAATGGCACTTCAGAGCACGGAGAGTTGAGGTGAGCTTGAGAAAACATAGAAAAGTGAAGAGGGGAAGTTTCACCAACAACAATGGGTGATGTTTTCCTGATCAGCACCTGTCAGACACTGACCTGGTGAAGTGGGGAGAAGGATAAGACAGAAGCAATGAAGTCCAAGGCAAGAGGCACTTCCTAAAGAAACTCCAGAAACTAGATCAAAGTAGGTAGGCAGTATCTTTTCCCTTTCACTCAGTGAAGACTGGGAATAATTCAGCAGACATTTAAAAGAGAAGAATGAAAGAGGAATTCATGATTTATGATATGCTCCCTGGGCAATGAGGGTTGAAAGAGATCTCATAGTTAGAATAAAGTATTTCCCTCCTTAGAAGTGAGTCTACTTCCAGTGTTAATACAGGAATGTATAAAGGAAACTTGTCACTGGGAAGCTGAAATTAAGTTTCACTTTTCTGGGCGGAGATGTTAGGAAGAGTGTTATGTCTGACTGAAATAATAAAGCCTGAGAGTTTCTGTGTTGTAGTGTTTTTTTTTTTTAATTCCAATTTCTTTTATACATTCAATCACATATGCCACTTCGTTTGCAAAGTGAATATTCCAACATGTATACATTTCTCACTAATCCAGTTGAGAATGCTCTACACATTATCTTCGACAAATAATAACCCATTTATTTGTCCCATAAAGATAATCTGTGGGTGGGGAGGCTGAGGCCTTATGTCCAATGAGTTCATTCAAATATGGCAAATGACCCAGGGAAGGAGTTTTTTAAAGTACGTGTATTTACAGAATTACCATTTTTTTTTTCCTTGAACATAGTCTATCTTCTTAAGATTTGGTAGGTGCTCAATAAGTTATTATCGGCAAATGAACATGACAGGGAACAAGCAAGTGGCATAGTGGTCAAGATGCTGAACTCTCACATGGTCAACTGCAGTTCAAGACCCGGACCTGGCGACTTGAAATTCACACTGGCGTGTGTGCATGTGTGCCCAAATGCCTGAGAGGAGAATAGAAGAGAAGGGATTACAGCTTTTTATCACTTTTTCTACAGTGAGTACACATACTTCATAGCAAAAATCTCTCAAAAAAATATACATGACAGAATGAAGTGGAAGTACTGCCTCAGGTGACAGGGCACACCAGAGGGATAATGACAATGATTTTCCTTATCTATAAATGAATTCCAGTGTAGTTAATAAAGTTTTCTCCTAATAAGGATATAAGGGGATACATAGAGAAGTTAGAGATGAGCACTGACAGGATGGGGAGGTGTGGTGTAATCTGTTGAAGATACTTTGATCAACTGGACTGGGGAGAAATGTTCACATATTGAAATGTTCACTCTGTAAACTAAACAATGTGATTAAATGTAGATAAAAAATAAAAAAAAGAAGTTAGAGATGAAGTAACTGAGTAAGCTGGCCCTCACTGAGTAGTTAAGGAAGCCAGATCATACATGGCTGATACAGTTTGAATCTTGGAGACAGCAGGTTGAAAAGCAAGCTGGGTGCATGTGTGAGTGCCCCAAATCCCAATGGGATGGAGAAACAGAGCGGAAGGGATTGCAGCATGACCTGTTGGTGTAATTTTTTTCTTCTTCTCTTTCTATCTCTCTCTGGTGAATATATTCTCATCCTCTAGCAATTAATAATAATAATAATAATTAACTGGGTAAGACTAATCCAGCTATTGGCTACTATTTAAAGTACTTAGATAAACTTCTTCCCATGAATACAGATTTGCTAAGTAAATAGAAAAAGACAAAATGTTGGGAACCATCACTGTTAATAAAGACAAGTAAAAGGTATTATAGTTTTCTTGGAATGGAAGTTCTTTTCAGTCACATAAAATACATTTTGTTTCATGTCTATGGACACCTTTGTTTAGACTATCTGCAGACATATTCTACCAAAGCAGATGGAAGCTGGACTTCAACTCAAGGGAGTACAGACACTTTTCTCTTGACTACTTAATAAAGCTAATTTTGTGTTGGTACTCTGATTTTCAAACTCCTATGTCACTTTGTTTTCCTTATTATGATTTTAAAATAAAACATTTTAGGACTAAGCATCATTGATAAAATGATGTTATTTTATAGTTTTGACTTTTACATAAGTTAATAAAATATTCTTCAAAGTTATTAAATGTCTATAGACAAAATGCTGTTTTCTCAGGTATTATGGCTTATTTAGTCAAGTGATCACAATTAGTTTCTTTTATTTATAACTCTATTTTTATGAAGTTCCATGTAGAAATTTCTAAAAGTAAATTTTATTGTGATATTTTATTAGCTGGCAATATAAAACATTTTGTGAAAAATTAGTGTGAGAAAGGGACTGACATTAGAACCTAGCAAAGCAAGACAAAATGAATTTTGGAGGGGGGCTTGAAAATTACAACATAGATTTTATTAAAGGATTTTTGACATTTTATTTCTTTAAAATTTTTATCTTGACATTTTTAGGCAGGACTTTCTATCCTGGTAGTGTGGATAAAACCAACTAGTTTCTCTGCTCATTTCAAAGTCAACATCAGCTAACTGAACAAAGTTGTTGTATTTATTCTACTCACTATTTAAAAAGGACACCGTTTTTCAATAAGACATCCTGTCCCTCTTTGAGTTTTATGATTATATTAGCCAAGAAGGCTAAAAATGCCATATGTGGTTTTATTTTTTTAACAAATTGTGTGACTTTAAAAAAAATTTATCCTTTACTTAACTTTATTTATTTGTTTATTTATTTATTTATTCATTTCAGTGTGATCAGAGAGGGACAGAGTGAGAGAGAAGAAGAAAACAAGCTGCCAGGTCTGGGACTTGAACTGTGGTCAGCCATGTGGGAATCCAGCACTCTTAAACACCACACCCCTTTTTTAAGAGTGTGTGACATTTTTAGAAGCAACCTAAAGATATGGTCAAAGGAGACATTAATGGACAGAAGGGTCACACTCTTTTTAGTTTTTAGGTTTTTAGTTTTTATGCCATAGGGTGCACAGGGACAGTGAGAAACTACCCCTTCCCCCACCTTGGGATCACGGTCATGCCACAATCCCTTCTCCTCCATTCTCTCAGGATCTTGGGCGCACACACACATACACACACCAAGTATGATTTTCAAGCCACCCAGCCTGGGACTGGAATCCACGGTCAGCCATGTGTGAGTCCAGAGCCTTAATCACATGCCACTTTCTGGCCCCAAGTCACACTTTAAATAAGATCCATTAACCATCGTACTATATTTAGGAAGTCTTCCTGGAACCAGGTACAGTCACTGTTTTAAAGAATTTAATTTCTGATTACATATATTCAATGTACATTTTTGTGGGTACAGTATGGTTTTTCAAAGCGTGTATACAGTATGTACCAATTGAATCAAAGATGAATATGCACATGCATCTTCTTCAGGATTGAACATTGCATCATGTTGTGCACATTTGGTCATAGTCCTACTTTTATTTTTTTTAAGTATGTTTTGATTGCCCATATTTATTCTGCTGTGGTATACCATTTCTTTTATTTACATGCATCTTATGTCCATTAATCATCCTCATGCAGGGGCCATGCAATTCTCCACATCATTCCAATTTTACTATCAGTGCTGCCCAAGTGAGCACAAAATAAAATAATTTTTGAAGTGGATTGTAACTTAGCATTTTTTGTGATGCAGCTATATCAACTCTCAAAAATAGTTTTGGGGACCAGCAGTTAGCATAATGGCTATGTCGCTGGACTCCCCATGTAGTCGACTGGCATTCGCGTCTTGGACCTCGTGACTTAAAACTCACGCCGGGCACGTGTGCATATGTGCCCAAGATCCTGAGAGGAGAATGGAGGAGAAGGGATTGCGGCGTGGCCATCCCCCCTGGGGGGTGATTTCTCGCTTTCTGTCTCTCTGTCTCTCTCTGTCTGTCTGGTGAGTGCATGTGCCCTATAGTGAAAACCTCTCAAAAAAAAAAAAAAAGTTTTGACATAAACTATCAGACAAAGGCGATATTACTACATTGGATTTAAAAAACAGGTTTGACTTTTTGAATTAAAGATACATAAACAAAATTGATGACTATTAGCATTAAACCTGTACAGCATGTAGATAGTTTTATGTGTTCATTTCAGTCAACTTTTTAGACTGCATAAATAATCAAGTGCAGTAGTCGAGAAATCTCTCTATAGATGTATGAAATCACTATGTAAGAGCTTAAATGACAGTAGGGGTTTTAGTTTGAGATGTGAGACCTTTGACTTTCTCTACTGGGGATTTTTGTTCTTCTGAATGAGCTAAAACCAATTAAGGAAGTCTTTGTTAGGGAGAGACTGCTTAGGAAATGTTAACCAAAAATATTGTTGGGAGACGGGTAGTGTCAGTGGCCTAGCAGTACCATAACTAGACCCACACGGGAAAGATCTGGATTCACGTCCCAAGACCTTCCTGAGCACACCAGGCACACGTGCCCAAGATCCAGGCCTGCGGAGACTGCAGCATGAAAACCCTGTTGGAGGTGCCTGTCTTGTCTCTCTCTTTTCTTCTTTCCTGTCTCTGTCTCATTCACGGAAGAAATAAAGAAATATACTTAGAAGCGCATGATAGCAAATTGCTCTTAAAATCTAGGCATCCAAATATATACTTATGGTTTATCTTACAAGAAAACCGATTCCTTCTTCCGGCAGTTTCTAACAATGCAGCCATCTGGTTGTGGGGCATGACAGGATCTCTTAATTTGATAGTATCAAAATGCCAATCCATAAAGCTTCCAAAAGAAAAAAAACAGCTCCTTTCTTCCCCCAACTGAAAGATTTCTGCTAGATTCAGGACCCAGGGCCAAAATTATCTTCTAAAGAATATGGCATTTTTCATGATTAGTACTTCAGGCTGATGATACTAAAATGGCAATTTTTTCATCAATGTCTTTATGCCACCATTCTGTCAGAAATTCTGGAGCTCACTTAACTGTTGGAGAAAATACTGCATTTGTATACAGTAATTGCTCTAAAATGATTGCACCAATCACACAAAATAAAATATAAAGTTTTATTTACACTCGAGAGCAGCAAACTTCTTTGCTTTTAGTGTTTTCGTCAATATTTTTGAAAAAATATCTTTGAAATGCTTTTTTTTGTGGGGGGTAGCAATTCAAGCAGTTTGGGATATTGTAAAAGGTACAGTAACTTCTAAATGATGAGAGATATTTTAACTAACCATACATTAAGTCAATTTTACTGCTAGGTTAAGAAATAAATTTTTAAAAAGTATGCCATTCAAGATCATTATCTATTTTCCTACTAAAAATTAAGATGTTTTCTATCTTTTGGAAAAAAAGGATACATTTATATGTAACATTTGATGTACACTTACTAGATAAATAACACATTGTATTTATTTTAGATTTCCATTTCAAAGGTCTGTTCTAGGTAAGTGCTTCCTTCTTGAGAATAGTCTCTAAGATCACTTAGGCACAAAACCCAGAAAATCAGCAGACTAAGGAGTTTTCACATGCTTGGGAAAAAATGTGCTCTCTTGTACGTATACATAACACAAAGTGGTAATACAGAGTTATCATATTTTCTCTGACTTACATGTGTGTATATATAACAAGCGGTAATGTAACACTATCATACTTTGCATCCATTACATGTAAGATGTTTTCCTATATGATTTTTAGTAATAGCCTCTTTGTGGCTAATTAGTCACTGGCAGTTCCTCGAGGGTGGCTATGTGTTGCCTCCCTTTGCTCAGCAGTTGCTATTTGCTGACTTCCACTACATGCCCGCACTCCACCCATCACGTGAAGAGCTGTTCTCGAAGTTTAAGGTGGAACTCCAAGGCATCTACTTTTCCTCTGGGATCAACACCATTGTTTAGCTCTGAGGACTTCAGGAAGGTTAAATCAAGAGTTCCCAGGACCAGCAGTTAGTGTAATGGAAAAGTCACTGGACTCCCATGTAGACAATCACAGTTTGAGCCCTGGACCTGGTGGCTTAAACTCACACTGGGCATGGGTGTGTGCGTGCCTAAGATCCAAAGAGGAGAATGAAGGAGATGGGACTGTGGTGTGATCATCCTCCTGGGGGATGATTTCTTGCTTTCTGTCTTGTCTCTCTTTCTGTCGAGTGCACGTGCCCTATAGCAAAAAAACTTCTCTAAAACAAACAAACAAAAAAAGAATTCCCAAGTATTTGTTCAAGAGAAGATAGTTCTGCATTCCTTGAAACATTACAACTAATTACCGAGGAGAATATAATCTTGGCATAGAAAGTGCAGTAAGCATTTGCTGAGCGAATCTGGGTGGTAATGGTGGAACTGAAGATGCTGTCCATGAAAGGGAGTGCATCCGCAGGCTTTGCTCACAGCTCTCGTGCCACTGTGGGGAAGGAGCTGTAGCTAAAGTTGTTATTTTTTACTGCAGAATATTATTTCATTGTATACTAATACTGCATTTTATTTGTACATGTATCAATTTTTGTACATTTGGTTTGCTTCCAAGGAGATATTTATTTTTCACCATGTCCCCTGGTGACTGAGGATTTGGAAATCACAGGATAAGATGACTTTGATGGTAATTTTCTCACCTCTCACCTGTTTGGTGATGAGAGCTTTCTCCTGCCACTTCCTCCTACTGAAAGGAGTGGTCTAAAGAAAAAGCCATGCCCAAGATTTTTAGGGATGGAGACGAGTCAAATTTCTTTTGGAACAGGACTTACCTGGAAGCTCTACTTTGTATGTACAGTTGAAAAAAAAACAAAAAACAAAAAACAAAAAGCAAGGAGAAGATAGATAGGCTCACCTTGCTTACATTTTCCTCACAGAAATTACTGAGGTGAATAACTCACAAAGAACACTGATAATTTTGAACTGTCAGGAGTCCCATCCTGGGATAGTGCAGACAGAGAAAAGTACAAGATAGATTAATTATCAAGTAGTCGACTGATTATGGACACCATGTATAATGGTGGGGGGATCTTTTATTCTGCTTCTAGAAAAACTTTGGTTTCTTTTTGATCAAGATGAATTCTCAAGCCTCCACTTTATCTTTATTTTTGTAATTAAGCCAAGCTTCAAAGAGTCAGAGCAATTAACAGCAACTTTAATGGTGCCATGGTTTGAATGTTTGTCCCCTCCTACACTCAGGTTGAAATTTAACCTCCATTATGCCAATATGAAGAGATGAGGTCTTTGAGAGGTAATTAGGGTTAGATGGGGTCATGCCGGCATTAGTAACCCCGTAAGATTGGAATAGAAACCCAAGCTGGCACTCTTGCTCTGTCTTTCGATGAGCTGCTTTCTGCCATGTCATAAAGTAGCCATAAGGCTCTCACTAGATGTGGCCCCTCCATCCTGGGCCGTAAAACCTCTAGAGCCATGAACTAAATATACTTCTTCATAAATTATCTAGTTGGTGGTATTCAGTTACAGCAACAGAAAATGGACTAAGACAATAGTAATAACTTATGTCGATAAGTAATCAGCCTTTCATTCCTCTTGGTCTACACTATTTCAGGACATGGAACTAGTGTCAGGAGAATGAGGAATAGTAGTCAGAAGAGTTTTAACTTCTGACACGTGGGAAAGACCTCAGAAAGTATTAGGTGCGATGATCTGTTTACTAACCCAGAGACAGTCATGACTAGAACACAAAAGTCTTACCCATTATCCAGTTAAATGCAATAATTTTACATATCTCAAAATATATAATGTGTTCTATGTATTTCAAAATTTCTTATCCTCAAACTGCTTTTTGTTTCTTTTTCTCAAATAAGCCCTTTCTATTCTTTGAATGTGCTCAGTTCAAAACTATAATTCTGATCTGGATAAATATGTTCTAGGAGGAGAATGACAGAGAGAAAACAGTTGCCCTTGATTCAAGGAGGCCAGAAATAATCCAGATCCTCAAATCATAGGGTAAGGTGACTTTTGATAGTAATTCTCTATGGAGAGATTTTTGCTATAGGGTGTATGCATTTGCTAGGGAGACAGAGACAAGACAGACTGAAAGCGAGAAATCACCTCCCAGGGGGTATGGCCATGCCACAATTCTTTCTTCTTCATTATCGTCTTGAGATATTGGGCACACATGGACATATTCCTGGCATGAGTTTCAAGCTGCTAGGTCCAGGACTTGAACCATGGTTGGCCCTATGGGAGTCCAGCGCCTTAACCATGATGTCACCTTCGGTCCCACACAAAGTTTTTTTTTTTTTTTTTTTTGAAAAGTAAGTAGGTTGTATATAGAGAAAAACAAACAAACAAACAAACCTCACCCCATTTCCAAATCGTTTGAAATAGTCTTATGGAGAACTCATTCATTGTTCGGAATGTTAGAATGGTGTCAGTTTCATCAGAAAACAGTGGAGAAAATCATCTGGCAGCATAAATGACTTATCCATGGAGACTCATCAGGAGATCCTTAGAATGAGACCCCTGTATAACTTGAAGATTCTCCCCATCGAAGCACAGCAGTGCAGGAGTGGAAGAAGGATGGACTTTGGCTATAGACAAGCTTGGCTTCACATCCTGGCAATATCCCTTACCAATTGTGACTTTTACAAATCTCTTTAAAAACAAGGATCATAAAATACTTGCTTAAAGAATTTGCATGCAGATTAAATGAAATATAAAATATGGAAAATGCTGTATTTGCTCTTCCCTCTCCAAGTACATGTTCCTACTCAGAGCAAATTGGATGACATTTTATTGATTTCTGAATTATTACCTGTGAGAGTCAGCTATTCGAAATGACTGTTGCTGTTCAATTTCTTTCATGAAAAAATGACAATCTCATAAGGTTTAACCTAAATAATTGGGGATAAAACATTTATGAAGAAAAACCTTTTCTTTTTTTTTAAAGAATTATTTATTTAATTTTATTTTGATTATTTTTATTTTTAAATTTGCTATAATGCATGTGTAATCACCAGATTAAGACAGAGAGAGAGAAAATGAGAAAGCAAGCTGCCAGGTCTGGAACTCAAGCCACAGTTGGCCATGTGGGAGTCCCATGCCTTAACTACCATTCTACCTGTTGGCCCCAAGAACAGCTTTCCTTCCTTCTCTTTCTTCCTTTTTTAAAAAAAGAATGATTTTTATTTAACTTTATTTATTTATTTTAATTTGACCAGAGAGGGACAGAGAGAGAGAGAGAGAGAGAGAGAAAGTGAGAATGCAAGCCACCAAGTCCAGGACTCAAACTGCAGTCGGCCACATAGGAGTCCAGCATCCTAAACAACCCACACCACCTGCCGGCCCCAAGAGCAGCTAGTTCTAAGAATTTAAAATAATAATCTTGTCTCCTTGCCTGAAAGTACTTTTTTTCACTAAGATTTTATTTACTTGTAAATATTTATTTTAGTTTCATTACGTAAATATTATTTAGTGGCCAAACTATTAAATTGCATATATATTTTATATAGTATATATAAGTGTAACGTGTGTGTGTAATATATATATAATATATATTATATTGTAATATATTATATATATATTATATTGTAATATATATATGTATATATATGTGTGTGTATATATATGTGTGTGTATATATATGTGTGTGTGTATATATGTGTGTGTATATATATGTGTGTGTATATATATGTGTGTGTATATATGTGTGTGTATATATATGTGTATGTATATATATGTGTGTGTATATATATGTGTGTGTATATATATATGTGTGTGTATATATATGTGTATGTATATATATGTTTGTGTATATATATGTGTGTGTATATATATGTGTGTGTATATATATGTGTGTGTATATATATGTGTGTGTATATATGTGTGTATATATATGTGTGTGTATATATATGTGTATGTATATATATGTGTGTTTATATATATGTGTGTGTATATATATGTGTGTATATATATGTGTGTGTATATATATGTGTATGTATATATATGTGTGTGTATATATATGTGTGTTTAACCTCTACACCACATGCTGGCCCTCCACTACATTTATAAAGTGCAAAAAATTACGACTCAACAAGGAGATGCAGACATGCTGGAAATGTAAACTCTTGCTTAATCATTATCATTTATAAATTCCTAGATAGGAATGTGATGAATATGCTGTTTAAGAGACATGGAGACAAATGGAGACCCAATTAGGAATGAAGAAGACCTTGAATTAGAATGAGTAAATATTGACTTTTATGTGTAGATTAACCACTTAAACCCAATGCATAATTTGAATTTGAATTTCTCGACACATTATATGAAAGGATATATGGATTAGCTTAATTTTCACATTAAAAAGAAATAAAACTTAGTTGAGGATGCACTTTTCATTGATGTTGTAAAGGTAATTAGTTGACTGAAAAAACTCCCCTCCAGTATGAAACGCCTGATCTCTAACTATAGCATAAGAACAAAATGCCACAGACATTATAAATTGAGCATAAATACTACATTTTAAGATTTTATAGAATTTCACGCTATAATGATATAGCTAAACTGTCATTAAAGATTATTTCTGACTTTTCACCTTTCAAGTAATAAAAGAAAATATTTCCTCTTAAAGTCATATATTAATACATCTGCACAAAGGAAATAGAAGAAAAGTAGAAACTCATGTTTGTAGTCTTAGCTTTATTATTTTAGAACAGATGAGAGGCAATTTAAACACTTAGAATCACTGGGAAAATATAATAGTGAACTGAACTTAAAAATGCAAATAATTTGTTTAAACTAGACATCTAACTTGCATCTTTCATACTTTTAACAACCACACTACTAAGTAACTTCAACGTTGACCTTAAGCAAATACTCGGTGCATTTGCAATAGCAAAGTGATGTGGCTTAGCTTCAGTACAGAGGTGGTAGGGTGCTGTTGCACTACACTAGAGCCATATTGGAGGCCTGGGTTTGGGTTCCAGGTTGACCTGAACAAACTAGGCATGCCTGGAACCAGGGCTAGCTGGGCGGGGGTAATGGAGTATACTATGGCATGGTGAGGACTTGTCAAGAGTACCTGTCCCTTTCTCTTTCTCTCTCTAATTAAATACTGGGGGGCGAGGGGAGTAAGCAATGCTGCGATCCCAGTGTCATAGGTAAAATGTATGAAAAATAAAACCTCAGTAGCACTTACTAAATGTGTATCTTGAATGATGCTACCCAGGCAAGTGTAGAAAAAAATTTAGAGAATTTAGTCCTTAAATCTAGCTGCTAAGGGAAGAAAGATATTTCTTTTTCTTTTCTTTCTTTCTTTTTCTTTTTCTTTTTTTCAAACAGAACAATCCAGATTGACAATTAGTATGGATACAAGATATCAGGAAGTGGTTTTCATTTTATTTCATTGGGTCTCAAAGAGCTACTTAGTTTCTTTGGCCTATGCTAGAATTACTTTGTGAAGCCATTAGCTTAAGGCATCTCTCTGAATTGCCATTCCTATAGATTGGATTTATAGGGCCCTTTTGAGACTCATTAATTTAAATGTTCTAGCAGAATGCCAAGTGTTGAGAAGTAACTTGCTTTTCAAATACATGGCCATTAAATCCAAGTCTTTGAGAAAGAAAATTCTGAGGTCTATAGTTTCCACATAATCAATAGATAATTGGAAAAAAAAATCAGACAAAGAAAAACATGAGAGGGAACACCTATCATAGTGGAAAAATAAAGTCTTTCATATTTGTTTCCATTGATAATGATTCTAATTAATTACTAAAATAGAACCTGGAGAACATTTTGCTAAGTGAAATAAGCCAGACACAGGAAGATAAATATGGAATTTAATGATAAATATGTAGAACTTAAAAATGGGAAATTCATAGACGCCCAGAGGAGCAAGAGTGTGCCCGAGTTAGGGGTGGGTGTAGAGGAAATCGGGAGATGTTGGTCAAAGTGCACAAACTTTCTATTATAAGACGTGTAAGTTCCACTATCTCAAGTGCAAAATGGCAACTGTAGTTAATAGAACTGTACTGCTTGCTTGAGCTTTGATAAGAGAGCAGACTGTAAGTGTCCTCACCTTCCCACACACATACAAGTGGTAACAGTGGGTGGTGATAGTGAGGCGGGAGAAAGTTAGCTAATGGAAGTGGATAAGGGAACTGGGCATCTGCCCATGTGTCTGGATAGAAAAACTAACCAGAGCAGAAAATTCCCTGCCCCATGTAAGGTAGGCAGGAGATCAGTGAGGGATGACTAGCTGATTAAGCCATATTTGATACAGCCAATGAGATGAATCAGTGGGCTCAGCCACATTTCATAGAGCCAATGAGATGAGAGCAATCACTGTGTCCAGCTGATGGTCAACTGATATGACCTACAATAGATTTAAAACATTTTAAACCTCACAGAATGCTGGGGTCTTTTGAGA
>NW_006159525.1:9574519-9581042 GCF_000334495.1 Tupaia belangeri chinensis | reverse complement strand
ACTCTTTCTCTGTCCTCTCAAGAAGACCCTCTTCTACCTCCCAGGCGTGTACTTTCACTTTTATTTAATAAACTACATTTTTCTTTCATTTTTGGTATGTTTTGTTCAATTTAGACACCTGGATAAAATCACAGAGGCCATCCTGCAACAATAGATGTATTAATTAATTTGACCATAGTAATCAATATATTGAGTTGTTGGAAAAGTCATGATGCATTGGAAAATGCAGAAAAAGTACATCAAGACTTTTATTTTTTTTAAAGACTTATTCAATTTTATCTATTCATTCATTTATTTTAATTTGATCAGAGAGAGACACACAAAGAGTGAGTGAGAGAGGAAAAGTCAGAAAGCTAGCCACCGGGTCTAGGACTTAAACCATGGCTGGCCATGTGGGAGTGTCCAGCACCTTTATCACCACGCCACCTGCTACCCCCCCCATCATGAGTTTTCTGACAATGTGTATAGAAAATCACTACATTATATACACAATAAGTGCACGTAAGTTTTATTTGTCCATTAAATATTTTAAAATAAATGTAAACATTTTTAAAATTCATGTTTCAATAGACTTTCTGTATAATGGACATTACTTTGGTTGGTTGGTTGTGTCTGTTGGTTAAAGCGATGTGTATTCTGATTTCCGCCATCTTTGTACAATTTCCTCCCTTGGATTTCATTTGTTGAAGGCAATGGCATTTGGATAAATGGCCTTCATGTTGGAGGCAGTAGTTTGAGTCAGCTCAGGTTGTTAACAAGGCATGACAAATAAATCTCAATACATAAACCCCAGTTACGGAAACGAGTTTTTGAAATAAGTGATTCCAAATTGTCAGACACTTTCCATTTCCTAACACTACCAAAAATCAAAATCATTGACAGGCACAGAATAGGAATCTTTTTTTTTCTCTTAGTTTCATATTTCAATGTTTTTGACTTTACTCACTGAAGCACACATAATCTGATTCAGTATTTACAGGAAACCAAAAGGAGAATTCTTTGTAATATCATTATAATTTCCTGTTTGAGATGGAAATTTCCAGGTTGCAATTGAAGGATATGGTGAGCCGTCTATCTGTAGCCTTCAGAGATGTCTTAAAAAGGACCCTTTTCTGTGCAGAGACAACACTCCCTGGGCAGGGCCAGCTGAGCAGCGAGGTTCAATCCTTTGTCATGCTCAGATCTCACCATCATTCTGTGTTTGCTGTCAGCTAACATTTTGCCACTTGAAAGGAAAGCAGAATAAAGCATAAAAAATAGTTTGGGGCTTCAAATAGCTCTTGCCAAAGACATGTTTATTTTGTCATGAGTATATGAGAAAGGTAATAAGCAAAATAGAATAACTCTCCAAAATGTAAGTATAAGTAGATGTAGAAAATGTGCTTCTATTTATTTATTTTTTAATTTTTTAAAATTTTATTATTTATTTATTTTATTATTATTATTACTGTTATTATTTAGTTTGCTATAGGATATGCAGGCTCACCAGAGACAGACAGAGAGAGGGAAAGTGAAAAAGCCCCCCTGAGGGGATACCCATGCCACAGTCCCTTCTCCATTCTCCTCATGGGATTTTGAAAATGTACCCATGCATGCCTGTTTTTTTGTTTTGTTTTGTTTTTCCGAGAGTTTTTTGCTATAGGGTGTATGCTTTCACCAGAAAGACAGAGAGAGACAGAGAGACAGAAAGCGAGAAATCAACCCCCCCCCCCCCCGGGGGGGATGGCCATGCTGCAATCCCTTCTCATCCATTCTCCTTTCAGGATCTTGGGCACACAGACACATGCGCCTGGCATGAGTTTAAGCCACCGGGTCTAGGACTTGAACCACAGTTGACTACATGGGAGTCCAGCAACATAGCCATTATGCTAACTGCCGGTCCCAATACCTGGTGTTTTTTAAGCTGCTGGGTCTAGGCCTAGAACGGTGCAGACAGCCATGTGAGATACATTCACTTCTACACCATTTATTGGTTAGGAAAATATGTTTCATGTTTCTGGTATTTTTATTTCAAATAGAATTATAAGATTTTAGAGAACAACATGACTTTTTAAAATCAGGCAGTTCTTTTTTATTTTCAAGAGATATTTTTGCTATAGGGTGTGTGTACTCACCAGAGACAGAGAGAGAAACAGAGAGACAGAAAGGGAGCAATCACCCTTTGGGGGATGGCCACGCTGCAATCCCTTCTCCTCCAATCTCCTCTCAGGATTTTGGGTACACACGTACATGCACCGGTGTGAGATTTAAGCACTAAGTCCGGGATTCGAATCGTGGTCGACTACATGGGAGTCCAGTGACATAACCAGCTTACTCTTACTAAATTAAAGAGCCTGCCCAAGTGTTCTGCAAGTGTTGTCTGTTTGCTGATAATAACCCTGATGTGAAACTCAATCACACTTCACATGTGTACAGAAAAACAGAAAAATCAGGAACCAGCAGTTAGCGTAATGGCTATGTTGCTGGACTCCCACGTAGTCGACCGCGGTTTGCGTCCCGGACCTGGTGGCTTAAAACTCACGCTGGGCACGTGTGTGTGTGTGCCCAAGATCCCGAGAGGAGAATGGAGGAGAAGGGATTGTGGCATGACCATCCCCCCTGGGGAATGATTTCTCACTTTCTGTCTCTATGTCTCTTTCTGTCTGTCTGGCGAGCGTACACACCCTATAGCAAACACCTCTCCAAAAAAAAAAAAAAGACAGAAAAATCATTCATGTCAAAATTTAGAGTTAGCAGATTGTCTAAATTGCTTTAGGTGGAAGGAGGTTTGGGGATGGAGACAGGCATGTTTGCCTACTCACCAGCACCTGTGCCTTTATTCTCTCCCCTCTGGCTCATTGTCTCCCTGCGCCCTCCTGGCTGCAGGTTCCTGACCTCATCTTTTGTTCCTCATGCTCTGGCTCCTTGCTAAAGTACTGAGACCAGCTCAGGCCAGGAGAGGGAGTGCAGTACAGCAGTGGGGAGCCCGGCTCCAACCCCACTCTTCTCTTACTGATGGTGTAGATTACTCAGTCTTTCAGAGGCTCTGAATTGTCATCCATAAAATGGGGAAAAGAACAGTATCTACTTAACATTTTTAGAAAGGTTTGAAACAGAGCTTATAAAGCCTCGCACATGGTAAATGCTCAATATTTTTGCTTTGTTGTTATTAGTGTGTCTCAATACACATATCAATATATGCTTAACATTATTACATTTTAAACTTAACTTAAAAAAATTAAATTTGGGGACTAGCAGTTGACGTAATGGCCATGTCACTGGACTCCCATGTAGCCGACCTTGGTTCAAGTCCCAGACTCAGTGGCTTAAACTCATGCTAGGCACGTGTGCGTGCGTGCCCAAGATCTCGAGAGGAAAATGGAAAAGGGATTGCGGAGTGGCTATTCCCTCTGGGGGTTGATTTTTTGCTTTCTGTCTCTCTCTGTCTTTCTGGCAAGTGCATGTGCCCTATAGCAAAAAAACCTCTCCAAAATAAAATAAAATAAAATAAAAATAATAAATAAAAAATTAACTTTTAAATATACATATACACAGTTTCAGTCTTTTGTTAAAAAATCCTGCCTTTTGTCCTGTTCCTCTTAAACTGTGAGTGTCCCTTTCTGAACAAACTTCTCCTTTCTTCCTGAACTACTTTTTATTTACTACAAATGTTAGACACTGGTTCATTACAGAAGATGGGCTTTTAGAATTCTTACACCTTCTTCAAATCCTCTTTTCATCTCTTTCTTTTCTCAGTATTTTTATGTCCTGATTTTTGGCAAACTAGTATTTAGTGTTTGCCTTGTGATCAGATAATTATTGTTCAGTAGGAACCACATTATATTGTGGCATTTCCTTTTTCCATACAGAACTTGTTCTTATGGGATAGAATTCTTGCCATATGTAGTAGACTGAATTATTTTTCAGGCTAGTGTTCATCCTTTCCCATCTCCTCCTCTGTTCTGTACCTTTGAGCTTGGGTATGTGACTTGCTTTGGCCAGTGGGATGTTAGAGGGTGCAGTGCAAGCAAGGATGTGAAGTGTGTTTGTGTGATGAGTGAGCTTGTTCTCTTGGGGCTGTGTCTACCTTTGCCCTGATAGAAACATGCTCTGAGGCCAGCCCACTGGCTCAAGGGAGTTAAAAAACACGTGGAACACCCAGACCCACCCAGGCCTCTGCCCCCAAATCACCAGAGAGTACACTGAAGACCTGCATAATGACATTTCAGTCAACCATAGACCACACATATGATGATGGTTTCCCTGCAATTGTCATATTTATCTAGAGAAGAATTCTTCAAGTTACTGCTTGGGATGTGAGTCTGGCTTCTAACATTCTTGGTTTTGGTGGTACAGAGAAACTGGTAAATGTGTCTTGACACTTAGTTTATAGCCTTTTTTTTATCTCAATTTTCAGTTCTGTGATTCTTTCCCCCTTCTTTTCTCTGGATCTTGGTGTAGTATCACTATGGCATAAATCTGTAGACTTATCAGTTTATTGAAACACAGTAGAGTTGCCTCCTATACTCCAACTACTGCATTAGGTTCTGGGGGCAGCAGTGAACAAAACCTCTTGCTGGGATGGTGGTCTCTCCTACAGTATCTGAGAGGGAGCCTTGTGTTCTGACTCTTCCCTACGTAAACCTTCAATGACTAGCCCCGTTTTCAGCCTTTAGCTTACTGCCTAATTTCTCTTTCTTTCTTTCTTTCTTTCTTTCTTTCTTCTTTCTTTCTTTCTTTCTTTCTTTCTTTCTTTCTTTTTTTTTTGGAGAGATTTTTCCTATAGGGCACATGTACTTGCCAGACAGACAGAGAGAGACAGAGAGACAAAAGGCAAGAAATCACCCCCCAGGGGGGATGACTACACAGCAATCCCTTCTCCTCCATTCTCCTCTTGGGATCTTGAGCACACAAGCACACACGCCCGGCGTGAGTTTAAGCCACCAGGTCCAGGACTCGAACCACAGTTGACTACATGGGAGTCCAGCAACATAGCCATTACGTTAACTGCTGGTTCCCCTAATTTCTAAATACTAATAATTTCCTGTAGTTTTGAGAATTGAATTGACTTGGTATTCTCTGACTACGTTAGTATTCAACATTCTTAGTTGTGCTACAGCCTGTTTATTTTCCATTTTCTGAAAATTTGGTAACTCTCTTCTATTGTGTCAGCTGCTTTATACTTTATGGTTTTATACAAATTTTGTTCTACTTCAAGTTTTGTTTTTTGGGGGGATAGAGATAAATTCAGAAATTTAATCAGGTACGTTTAATGGAAGCCTCTCAAGCATTTCCTTCCATCTAAGACAAGATTTCTCCAGAATGGAATTCTTATGACAGCTAATAAGCTCATCAATCTTCTTCACTTATTGCATTGGGATGATTGCCTTGGCATGATGTGGACAAGGAAATATAAAGAAAAATAATTAATGTAGACAGTTGAAAGGGCTGAAGCAATAGAACAGAAGAGAGGTAAACAGGCATTTCAGACAGCCTGATAGAATTTTATGACTACCCATGTAAATGGGGTAAAACTATATGATATAAAAATGGTTTGACGAGATTGTGGAATCAAAAAAAGGACAGAAGGTCAAAGACAAAGAGAATTTAGGCACCTTTATTTACCAGAATGACCGAAGGAGAAAATGAGAAAATGAGAGAGAGTAGATTAATGAGTTACAGAAAATAAACATACTAAACATGGTAAGATAAATGGAAAATGGAAAACAAAACAAAGCGATAGTATGTGTGAGCATAAGATGTCAAATATTTAATGCAGCACCATTCACCTGCTTCTGGGATTTTTAAAAATCATTTTTATGTACGTATGTATGTACGTATGTATGTATGTATGTATGTATGTATGTATTTGTGTGTGTATGTGCCATAGGGCTCATGCACACTGGTCAGAGAGAGACAGAGAGAGGGAAAGTGAAGAATCACTCCCTGAGGGGGTAGCCATGCCATAATCCCTTCTCATCTATTCTTCTGGGATTTTGGGCATGCACACACATGTGCCTGGTGTGATTTTCAAGCCACTAGATCCAGGACTTGAATCACAGTAGGTCATGCGGGAGTCCAGTACCTTAACCACCATGCCACCTGCTGGTCCTTGCTTCTGGGATCATTTTTCACTGTGGAAGGTTTATTATCAGGTCCATGGTTCATGCTCTTGCCTCTCAGACATCCATCATCTGGAGAGGAAGCCCCCAGAACAAAGTAGGAGAAACACCAAGAACTGCTGCTTCTAATGGCACCTTGGACATTTTTATGCCCCCTGCATTTGTCATAAACATACAAAGAATTAATAGAGGTGGCAGTAGCATCTCCAGTGAGAATCCCAGCTCAGAGGGAACCAGCAGTTAGCGTAATGGCTATGTCGTTGGACTCCCATGTAGTCGACCATGGTTTGTGTCCCAGATCCAGTGGCTTAGAACTCATGCCAGGCGCAAGTGCGTGCATGCCCAAGATCCCAAGAGGAGAATGGAGAAGAAGGGATTGTGGCATGACCATCCCCTCTGGGGCGTGATTTCTCGCTTTCTGT
>NW_006159525.1:9563669-9574481 GCF_000334495.1 Tupaia belangeri chinensis | reverse complement strand
AAACAAAACCCTCCCAAAAAAAAAAAAAAAAAAAAAAAAAGAATTCCAGCTCAGAGACTAAGGAGAGGTGGACACCCTTTCTTAGCCAGTACCGCCGTAAACTGATAGCAGTTGATGACACTGGCGTTCCTACCAGTAGGGGCTGAGGCTCCATCTGCAATCTACTCTGCCCAGAAAACTGCACTGAAGGTAAAACTTGGTCTCCAGCAAACACAAATTGTAGTGTTTAAGAGTTCAAACATAAATTGTAAAACCCTGGTTTCCAAATTGCTTTTTTTTTTTTTTTTTTTTTGCTATAGTACACGTGTCCTTACTAGAGAGACAGAGACTCCAATCCCAGTCGACTATGTGGAAGTCCAGCAATGTAACCATTATGCCATCTGCCTGTCATGAAATGTTTCTTTAAACCAATTACCAGACCACTTTGAAGTATAAGTAGCTAGAATTACCTACACACACCCATAGGTCACAATGGAAAGGACCCTTCCCCTGAATGACTGCACATGTGTATGTTTGGGCATATTTTGGGGGAGCTAACTACCAGTGTTCTGAGAGTTGCTTGGAAGGTCTCCATGAATGGGAAGGAAATAAAATCATGAATCTTTAGTGTTCAAACAGGCACATCTGGGTGTAGCCATAATGTGCTGTTCAGGAGAAGCTGGATTCCACACGGAGACCTCGCTTCAATTCCCAGCCCAGTCCGCCTAAACACTGCAGGCACATGTGTGCAAGGCCCCAAGGTCCAATAGACTGGAGGACTGGAGGAGGGTTTTGTGGTGTGATCAGATCCTTGGAAGATGTTTCTTTCTTCCTCTCAGTGCACATGCACTCTCTAATAAATAAGAAAAAAGTTTAAAAGGCACATCTGACTTGCCCAATGGACTAAGAAGCTGCATCAAAAAAAGTTCACATTTGACAATTTAAGCAAATGCTGTCAAATGCCACTGCACAATTAGGTAAGGAAGCACGACTGAAGATAGAAACTGACTTCACTTTTTCTTGTAGTTCGTTCCTTAAAGTTCTTTTATGTAAGATGGATGCAGAAAATGTTCTGATGTTCTCTGAAAGTATTCTCTACTTAAGAGAGCATACTATTGAAATAATGTACTCTAAATTATGCATTTGTTAAAAATATTACATAGTCCTTTGTATTCATATAACTCCTTATTATGAACTTACAATATTTAAAATTTTTTTATTGCATTGACATATAATCCTTGAACTTGCAACATTTTTACTGAAGATATTAGGCAATAGAATCCTCAAATGTTACACAAAATACAAACAAGTTCTCTCTTTAAACTCTGCCCTCCCCGTCTATTTCTACATAATTATTTAAAGTTTAAAAACTTGCGAGTTGTTTTATTCATATCATGGGAAAAATTGTAATGTCTATGAGAGTAATAACTGAGAAATCATAGCTATGAGAGAGCCCATGGCCTTTTGGGAGTGTGTGCCAGGAGACACTGAACTTATCAGAGAAGAGGGAAGGCTTCCTGAGGTAACAAAGTTTGAGCAAGGATTTGAAGGTGTTAGAGGCAATGTGAATGAATGGAGGAGAGATGAATGGAAAGGCAATGAGGTGGGGGAAGGATTCTGGATAGGGAACAAGTTTTCATTTGCCAAATCTCTGTGACAAAAGGAACCATAATGTATTTAAGAAATTGAAAGGAGGAGTGATTAGAGTATAGGGAGTGAGGTCCGAGGAATGAGAAGGTTTTTTCTTTTTTTTTTTTTTTTAAGGTTTCTTGTTATATTGGACTGTGTAGGAATTTTTTTTTGATCTTCACCATAGGGCACATGCTTTCACTGGAGAGAAGCAGAGAGATACAGAGACAATGAGAGGGAAAGTGAAAAATCACTCCCAGTGAGGATGGCCATGCCATAATCCCTTCTCCTCCATTCTCATTCTGGGATTTGGGGCATGCATGTACACATGTCCAATGTGATTTTCAAGCCACCAGGTCCAGGACTCCAACTTTGGCCCACCATGTGGGAGCCCAGTGTCTTAACCACTATACCACCTGCTGGCCCTGCTCTGTGGCACTTTTAAAGACTTCCCCTTTATCCTGAGTGCAATGGAAACACAATAAAGAGGAAGATCCTAGACTGGGGCAGGTTGACATAACAAAAGTTTATTTTCCTTTCACTCTGTTTCTCTTTCCAACCTCAACATCCCATACCAATCAATCCAGTGGGAAAAGGGAAAACTCTTTAGCAAATGGTGTGGGAAAAAACTGGGTATCCACCTGCAGAAAGATGAATCTGAACCCCTATCTGTCACCATTAACAAAAAACAACTCAAAGTGCATCAAAGATCTAAGCCTAAGACCACAAACTATAAAACTACTGATGGAAAACACTGGGGAAACTGTGGGAGACATTGGGGTAGGCAAAGACTTCTTAAGCAAGACCCCCAAAACATAGACTATAATCCCCAAAATAGACATTTGGGATTACATCAGATTAAAGAGTTTCTGCACAGCAAAGGACACCATAATTAGTGTGAATCGACAACCCTCAGAATGGAAGAGAATTTTTGTTAACTGTGCCTCAGATAAGGGACTGAGAACTAGAATACACAGGGAACTCAAGCAGCTTACCAGAAAGAAAATGATTAACCCAATTAAAAGATGGGAAAATGAGCTGAATAAACAGCTCTCTAAGGAAGACATATGAACAGCCAAAAAGCATATGAAAAAATGCTCAACATCCCTCATTGTAATTGAGTTGCAGATCTAAACCACAATGAGATACCACCTAACCCCAGTCAGACTGGTGAAGATTAAAAAAACAAATAATGATAAGTGCTGTATGGATATGGTGAAAGGGGAACATTCCTACACTGTGGGTGAGAATGTAAATTGGTCCAGCCACTGAGGAGAATGATATGGAGATTCCTCAAAGGCCTTCAAATAGAACTACCATATGATCTAACAATTCCACTCCTGGGTATCTATCCAAAGGACAGGAGAGCACTCAATCAGAAAAGTGCTTGCACAACTTTTTATTGCAGCATTATTCATGCTAGGACTTGGAACCAACCCAAATGTCTACAAACTGAAGAATGGGTTGAAAAAGTGAGGCACATGTACTCCATGGAATACTATTCAGCTATAAAAAACAACAAGGCCCTGGAATTTGATAGAAAGTGGAAAAATATGGAAGATATGTTACTGAGTGAAGCAAGTCAGGCTATGAAAGAGGAACACTGTATGTCTCCATTTAACATATACCGACTGTTTGCACTCTATGGTAGAGATTGAAAGACTGGAGAACATAAAAGTATTAAAAATTGTAATGGACACTAGAGACAAAGTAGAAAGAGAGTATGGGAGGAGAAGAGTGTAGGAAAGGAAATTTGGGGGAGAAATGGGGAGGTAAGACACTTGTGGGACACAGATAAGGTTTATTATCTGTTGACAAGGATGTGCATAACAGTCTCAACTGGGCTGGACTGAGGTGTAAATAATGCTGGGTAAAGTCTCTTAACAATCTAAATAATGTATAGCAATTTAATGTACAAATAATCATAATGACAAAAAATATTTAAAACAACAACAACAAAAAACCCTGACAAGGACCAGTAGGTGGTACAGTGGTTACGGAGCTAGAGTCCCACATGGCTGACTGCAGTTCGAGTGCCAGATCTGGTGGCTTGAAAATCACAGTAGGTGCATGTGTACACATATACAAAATCCCAAACAAAGAATGGAAGAGAAGGGATTACAATGTGGCCATCCCCCCAGGGGAATGATTTCTCACTTTCTCTCTCTGTCTTTCTCCTTTCTCTGGCAAGTGTACATGTCCTAAGCAAAAACCTATTAAGAAAATGAAAAAGAAAGAAAGAAAAAGAAAAGAGGAAAAAAGGAAAAGAAAACCCTGACAAGAGTTCCAAATTGGCTACCTACTTTTCCAGAATCCCTCTGGGCTTAGGAGCTTTCTTCTTTTCTAATAAACTCTATTTTGCTAAAAAAAAAAAATAAAAGAAAAGAAAATTAGTCATATTTAGTCTAAATTCCTCCTATATCTATAGCATTGTCTATATTTCCTTTTTGCTCCTGCTGCCTTTACAACTATCTAGCATCTCATCTTTATGGCTTCCTCAACTCCAGCTCTGGCCATTCTAGCCCACTTTGTGTCCTGTCCCTCTTAGCCCAGAAATCTTCCATTCTTCCTGTGTCTCAAGAAACCTTAGCAAAGAGTTTTACTTAAACCCTTACTCTATGTGTTAAGTGCTAGATGGACATGATTTTATCACACACATTATGGTACAATTTGTATGCTTTAATCTTCACATGCATTGTACCATCATGCACACATCACAGCTCACATGGTGCCATGTAGTCCTCCCCCCGCTAGACAAGGCAGGCATCCTCATCTTACCGTACTCTGCTTGTCAACCCCAGCACCTTGAACTCCAGCCAGATCAGACCAGTGGTATTTCCTGAACATGGTCAGGTGGCCAGGCCTTTCTTCCACAGCTGTGCTTAATGCTTGGTGTTGTTGGAGAGCACTGCTAGCCATGCAGTGGTTCCCACCCCCAAATCAGAACATCTATTCAGACTTTTAATTCATGTACTGCCTTCTTCAGTGCCTACCCTACAGATTTTTCAAGTATTCTGGTTTCCCATCAGAGTTCTTTTTTATTGAGAAATTTTTTACTATAGGATGCATGTGCTCATCAGAGAGAAAGAGACACAGAGAGAGAGACAGAGAAAGTGAGAAATTAGCCCCTGGGGAGGATGGCTATCCCACAATCCTTTTTCTACCAGTCTCCTCTTGGTGTTTTGGGCACACACACACACATGTGCCTGGAGTGAGTTTCAAACTGCGAGTCCAGGACTTGAACTGTGGTCAGCCATGTAGAAGTCTAGCTGCCTTAACCACCATACCACCTACCAAACCCAACATTCATTTTTAAAAGCTACCATGTAGCATTGTGGTATTTATATAAATTCCACAGTAATAAATACTACTGAAAGCCATCTTTCAGTAGTTCAGTAGTTTCAGTAGTTCATAAACTCCCAAACAAATGGATCTGCTTATTCACTTGCAATTTCTAAAATGTATAGGGGCCTACAGGTGGTGCGCTGGTTAAAGTAATGGATTCCCACATGGCTGGCTGCAGTTCGAGTCCCTGACCCAGAGGCTTGAAAATCATGCCAGATGCATTTGTGTGTCTGCCCAAGATCCCAGGAAGAGATTGGAGGAGAAGGGATTATAGAATGACCATCCCTGCTGGGGATTAATTTTTCACTTCCCTTTTGTCTCTCTCCAGTGAGCACACAAGTCCTATGGCAAAAACAACAAAAAAGTTATGTACAATAGAGTTCACTTTTTCATGTAGGAGTTGTATGAGATTAAACACTTGTCTAGATTCTTAGAGCCACCACAGAATAAGGTACAACTCTAACACTTCAAAGAATGATCTCATACTGTTCCTTTCAGAGGTGGACCCTTTCTCAATCTTGAACCCCAGCAATCTCGAAGCTGTTTGCTGCATCGTTTTGCCTTTTTCAGAATGTCATGTAAGTGGAGTTGTGTGGTATGTAGCCATTATGACTAGATGCTTTCGCTCAGCAAAATGTATTTGAGATTGATCTGTTTTGCTGTTTATTTCCCTTTTTTTTGCTGTGTGGCGTTCTATTGTGTGGCTGTACCATAGTGTGTGTATCCATTCACTCACTTTCCTAGTCACGGCATACAGGCTTTTTTCTGAACATAAGCATTCGTTCCACTGGGTAAATACTGAGGAGTAGGATGGCTGGGTTGTATAAGCACTTGTCCACTCTAAGAGATGCCTTACCTGTTGACGATGATGTGTATAGTATTCCCAATTGGACTGGTCTGAGGTGTAGTTCATGTTGGATGAATTCTCATTATAAGCTAAGCAATGCATAGTGATCAAATGTACAAACATAAATTAAAGAAAGAAGCTGCCAAGCAGTTTTCTAGAGTTGCTGTAACATTTTTAAATTCCCTGATTATTTGCTTCTGTAATTTATAAAGTTTATTGGGGTCCGCAGGAGAACATAGTGGTTAAGGCACTGGCCTCTCACATGGTTGATAGCGGTTCAAGTTTCAGACCCTGGACTTGAAACTCACTCCTGGCGCATGTGCCCAAAATCATGAAAGGAGAATGGAGGAGAAGGGATTATAGCATGGCCATTCCCCCTGGGGGATAGTTTCTTGTTTTGTGTCTCTCTGTCTGTGTCTCTCTGGCGAGGGCATGTGCCCTGTAGCAAAAATCTCTTTTAGAAAAGTTTATTAATCGATTTACTTCATGAGAGAAAGAGAGGGAGTCCCCTCCATCTGAGTTCTCATGCTATGAGTCTCCCCTCAGCCTTCCGAGCCAGCCACATGTGTGCGTATCTCAGGTGAACTAAGCCACGGTATCCCACTGAAAGTGTTTGCTACCACTGTGCCACTGTGGTTGGCTCACTATTTTTTCAAGTGCTTGGGAAAACTCTGCCTTACATCTTAATTGATTTCTAGAAGGAGCAAGACCGAACTGCAGAAGTGGTCTTGCAACGGAAATGGCACGTCCTGGCTAAATATGCCAGAGACTGGAAAAGCTGGTACAACGGAGGGGGGACACAAAGAAATTTTTTTTTTTCATAAAACATAAAATGCAAAGGTGGACTTGGAGACAGGGGTTCATTATATGCCACCTTCCCCTCAAATTCTTGATTTTAGGTAACGGACTTAAAACATAGCAAAAGGCGTTCATTTGAGTGCTACTATACACAGTTATCTTTTTAGGGTAAACTAATATTTAACTTACATGTAGAAAGTCCCACAGGGGATGGAAGGATAGGAAGATGCAGGACACAGGATTCCTCCTTTCAGCAAGTCTATTGGCTTATCTAAGTGCCATCCATGTGGATAATTATAGCAACAGCAATAAAAAGCTTTGGAAGATATTGAGGTCTGTGCTAAGGGCTTGTGTTTATCTAGCTCACTTAATCCTTCTAACAACCAGATAAGCTTGACAGTGACCCTGTAGTTATATATAAATGAGGATATTGGGGGGCAGCAAACTTAATTAATTTCCCACAGTCACACAATCCTTGAATAGCAAAACCAAGACTTGGAAGACAATTCTGATGTTATAATCTACTCTTGGAACAACCACATCACTTGGGCCTGCCTTAGGAGAAAGGATTTGTAAAGTAAATGAAAAGATTAAATAGAAAAGGATCGAAGGGATGGATGTGTCTAAATTTTCTTAAAGATCAAATGCTTTTAAAGACACAAACCCATTCCTTGTTTATATAGAACAAACAATAAATTCGTGGACCTCTTGTTCAATGCAGAACTTATGGTTATTGTCTAGTAAAACCTGTTAAACGAGAAACGATTAAACATAAAGTAAAGAAATGAACATTCCTCTTTACTTACTCAGAATGGTAATTCATTCCTAGCTTCCTAAAATTGTGGATTAGTGACACCACTCATTTTATTATTTAGAAAGAATAATCCTGAGGATGTTTTTTTCCCTTTCCTTTGATTGTTGTTGTTTTGTTTGTTTTTTGCATAATTGCCTTAATTAAGCAGTGAAAGAATCATTACTTGGAAATGGGAAAGGTAGAAATTTTTATTGGATTTGAAGCAGAAAGGTGCATTTTGCTGAGGGAAAGAACTCTTAGATTGTTGCAATGTTTTTAATTTGATTAGGGATTGGATACCTTTTCAATATTTCATTCTAGCAGTCAAACAAAGGATTTTTTTTTTTTTGAGCAGTTTTTGCTTCAGGGTGCATGCGCTTATCAGAAAGACAGAGACAGACAGAAAGTGAGAAATCATCTACCCCCCAAAGGGGGATGGCCATGCTGCAATCTCTTCTCCTCCATTCTCCTCTCAGGATCTTGGGCACACAAGCACACGTGCCTGGTATGGGTTTAAGCCACCAGGTCTGGAACTGGAACTGCTGTTGACTACCTGGGAGTCCAGCAACATAGCCATTAGGCCAACTGCTGGTCCTGGATTTTGTTTTGTTTTAAAACCACAATTTAGTGATAGGAATGTGACATTTGCTTCCATAGCTTTGATGTACGCATGGTCCAATCCATGATGGTTGTTAAGGACCTTCTACTCCAAGGAGCTTCTCACATCGGGTTCAATTAGTGATTTGCAGAAAGTCACAAAGAACCTGAGGTAGAAGCCAGGATGGATGTGGAGTTTTCCTGGGAAGAAGGAAGGTTCTCAGGAAGCTCTCTGAGTCTGGAGAGTGGTTGGGAAAGCCCTGTGGGAGAAAACTTTAACAAGAACAGCCCACAAAAGCCTCACGCAGTAGCTCCATCTCTAAGACGAGAACACAGGCTCATGCCAGCAGCAAAGGCTCTGGAAACCACACGGGGTTTGGGGCGACTGTGGGGCCTTTGGAGCTCCTTGAAATGTTCTAGTTTTACATGTACACCTTAAATGTAGTATATGAGGAGTCGTCTAAAAGCTTTTTAAACATATATACTATGTGAAAACTATGCATCGATTCCATTATTTTTGCACCAAAATAAACTTGTACTTTAATTTCATTCTTTCATGAACTTTTCAGAGTCTTCTCATATGTGGATGTCCTTGGTGTTGAAACTTCTCCATAGCATAGCACAGCATAACAATAGGGAGCCACAGCAAAGTGTGCTCCATTGTTCTCGGTACATGTGCAAGAGAAATAGCAGGGCAGGGATAAGAACTTAGGTCAACTGGCATTACTTTTTATTGTTGTTACACTACTATTACTATTATTACTAGTGAGACTCTTGATTTTATCTATGACTTGGTAAATAAAGGTAAATATAAGATTAAAATGAGGATTTTTGTTTGACCATAGCTGTATATTTAGGTTGAAGTATTTATGCTTTTCTTGGAAAATGGTCTTAGCTGTGACCACTATCAAAACCAAAAGAATCAAAACAAAACAAAACTCCTTTTACTGAAAAACTAATGGATATTCTAATGATCAAATCTAGACTCTGGCCTTATTAGCTCCTGGGATAAGGGACATCATCCCATTCCTGTCAGAGGTTACAAACTGATGCTCATAGTTCAAAGTTAGCTGTCACCCAGCCTGGAAATACGTTTAGTATGGAATAAAGGACATGCTAGTGAAGGTAAAGTGATACTAAACAACTGGGTGATTATGCATAAAGAAACTCATATTGCTGGTCTCTTTAAGAAAAGTAAAACTTGAGACCAGCAGATGGCATAATGGTTACATTGCTGGACTCCCACGTAGTCGACCACTGTTCGAATCCAAGACCTGGTGGTTTAAAACTCACACTGGGTGTGTGTGCATGCATGCATACATGTTCAAAGTCCTGAGAAGAGAATGGAAGAGAAGGGATTGTGCATGGCCATCCTCCCTGGGGGGTGATTTCTTGTTTTCTGTCTCTCTGTCGGGGTGTTTTTTTTTTTTTTGTTGTTCTCCCCAAAAAAAAAAAAAAAAAAAAAAAAAAAAAGAAAAGAAAGAAAGAAAAAGAAAAGAAAACTATACAGGTATAAGTCAAAGATACATGATGAAAAAGCTGGTGAACTGGAACAAAAGAACTGACATTTTAAAAGTATTTGTCTGGGATATGAGTAAAATTATTGATGCTTTTGCGGAGTCAGTTATGCATTAGGGAAATACAACTTGCTTGGACAATTGCTTTTTCCAGATGGAAGATTTATTAAATAAAGTCTATTGAGCATAGCAGAAATTATGTGTTCTGAACAGAAACAAGCTGTTACAAATAAAATTCTGGCTGGAACTTTTCTTGCTTGGCATGCTAAGTTACTGATAATTTATGTAAAAAAAGTCATTATGGCATCTGCAGAAAGCACAGATTTCTATGTACTAGTCTGTTTATCACCTATAGCTATTGTAGGTAACTCTCCAGGTGACTTTATTTGCTCTTAGTGTTGATGACAATTTTGATTTATCTAAACATCTTTTGGATATAGCAGTCCTAACTGCATAATCATATAAAATCAATTATTTTGCTTATTAAGAGAGGCTGAATAATATATTGTGGATTGGTCAAAATTAGTAATGTTGCTATTGTTGGCATTACAGTTTAATTAACTCTGACATGAACACACATGTTGTCAACATTTTGCAAGAATGCAGAGGTTTAATTTGTGTAGGAAATTATACATTAAATTTTGTTTTGTCTTGTTTTTAGTTAAAAAGGTAAAACTGGACAGTGTTATGAACATAGCAATTACCTATATGAATTCGAAATGCTTTTGTCAGGATCTTATTTTGAGATAAAATGGAAGCAAATCACTGCCCAGAGTGTGGGTGGCTTTGTTATGACAAAGTGCTAAAAAGACTTTGCACTGTTGAAAGATACTGACTTATTCATATATCCATGACCTGGTCCATTCATCCAAAAATTATGTATTTGGGAATACCATTTGGTAAGAAATAAGCTGATGTGTCTTTATACACTAAAATCAGTTTTCCAACTGAAATCAAACTACATTTCCCATGCTAAGGTTATGAAGGCTAATTTTTTAAAAATGACTCTGATATTAAATTGTAAAATTAATTGGCCTTGCTCAATTTATTTCTCTTAACATTTAAATCGGGAAAAAAGAACTACCAATAGAGATTACTAAAATATGGAATATTTATTTATTTATTTATTTATTTATTTATTTATTTATTTATAGAGAGGTTTTTGCTATAGGGCATGTGCACGCGCCAGAAAGACAGAGAGAAACAGAGCGACAGAAAGTGAGAAATCACTCCCCAGGGGAAATGGCTATGCCACAATCCCTTTTCCTCCATTCTCCTCTCGGGATCTTGGGCATACACGCACATGT
>NW_006159525.1:9483996-9561064 GCF_000334495.1 Tupaia belangeri chinensis | reverse complement strand
AATTAATAGGCCTTGCTCAATTTATTTCTCTTAACATTTAAATCGGGAAAAAAGAACTACCAATAGAGATTACTAAAATATGGAATATTTATTTATTTATTTATTTATTTATTTATTTATTTATTTATTTATTTATTTATTTATTTATTTATTTATTTATTTATTTATTTATTTATTTATTTATTTATTTATTTATTTATTTATTTATTTATTTATTTATTTATTTATTTATTTATTTATTTATTTATTTATTTATTTATTTATTTATTTATAGAGAGGTTTTTGCTATAGGGCATGTGCACGCGCCAGAAAGACAGAGAGAAACAGAGCGACAGAAAGTGAGAAATCACTCCCCAGGGGAAATGGCTATGCCACAATCCCTTTTCCTCCATTCTCCTCTCGGGATCTTGGGCATACACGCACATGTGCCCAGCGTGAGTTTAAGCCACTGGGTCTGGGACTCGAACCGCAGTCGACTACACAGGAGTCCAGCAACATAGCCATTATGCTAACTGCTGGTCCCTAAAATATAGAATCTTAAACACTGGAATCTAAAACTAGTAGCCCTGGAGTACTAGGATTCTATAATCCTCTTGGGTGTAGGTATCTTTCTTATAAGAAGCACACATCTATCCAGGCTTGGCAGTACCTGTGTTTGGGAGCAGTTCCCAGATGGAAAGTAATAGAAGTAAACATCACACCCAGACGGAGGAATCATGGCTGAACTTGGTACAGTACAATGGACATAGAAATATTAAACCTGTTGTCCGCATCTTGTATAGAAGGAAAAGTTTCAGTTTTTAAAATACAAAGTCCTAATAACTTGTAATATTAAACATTTATACTATGATATTTTTATTTTTAGAGTGTATTGTTTCAAATATTTGACTTTCTAATGTGATTTTCAGTATCATATACGTACGTACATTATATTATTTTCATCTCCATTAAGAAAAAAATGAAGAACAAAGGATTATATTCTGACAGAGGCTGGCTTTACTCATCAAGTGTGTTACTCCTTTACGTTGCCTTCCGTACCCCTGTAGGCTTTGAGTTTGTGTCCCTGATATGCATGTTAATTACAGCAAGAGAATATGGGAAAGAGCACATGAAGAAGAGAGAAGGGTTGAATGCAGAACTCTTTAAATTGACAACACAGGGTTCAGAGTCATAAATGACAACAGATGTGAGTAGCCCATGACATGGCTGGAAAACAGGCTGGGGTGCTGCAGAAGTTGAGGAAGACATGACAGGAAGAGGCAATCTGCCATGAGCCCTGAGCATCCCGGTTGTTCTCAGGTGTGTCACAAACACTACATCTGGGGCCAACCAGTGGCATGGTGGTTAAAGTGGCTGGATTCTACATAGGCGATTGCCCAGTTCTAGTCTTGGAACTGTTGGCTTGAGAAACACATCTGGCGTGTATGTGTGCCTGAACAAAATCTGGAAAGAAGAAATGGAGAAGGAACTGTGGTGTGACCATCCTCCATAGGGGGTGCTTTCTTACTTTCTCTCTCACTTTGTCCAGCTAATGCATGCCCCTCTAGCAAAAACACACAAAACCAAACCAAACCAAACCAAACCAAACCAAACCAAACCAAAACAAAACAAAACCAGTGTCCTGACTGATTTTTATTAGGCCATTTCTTAGTGTTGTGTTTATAGCAAGCTTGAAGGACAAGATACTGCCTCTTGCCCAGTTCCTGACAAAGGCTTACTCATAGGTCACCAGAAAAGCAGTGAGGTCTCCATGCTTTGTATTTCTTGGTTGTGATGCCAATTCATCCTGTTTGGCTTATACCTGGGATCCAGATCTGCCACCCTTCTAGTTTTTGGGAGGCAAAAGAAACTGATTCAACCACGCTGAACCTTTGGCTGCTGCTGTGTCTTTTCTCCAACCCAACAGTTTCATGTTTTTTTCCAGCTTCGTGAAATAGTAACAGATTAGTTTACTAGTTTGAAAACAGGGTAAAATCTTAGCTCTTTCACAGTTCTTCACTCACTCAAGGAAAGAGGTACCAGCACTGCTAAGAGATAGAGTAAACTAAAGACTGGCAAGAATCTATTGGTCCTTGATAAACTGGGCAGAGAGCAGTTCTGTGGAGTGCTGAGGACTGAAGCTTGATTGCAGTGGAGACAGGAGACAGCAAGTCTAAACAGTTCTTAAAAGTTTGGCTATAAATGGGACACAGGGGCTAATTGCAAAAGAAAAAAAGAAAGAAAGAAAGAAAGAAACAAAGAAGTGGGTTCAAAGATATTTTTAGATATTTAATTTGCCTGGCCCCTGTAGGCTTTTGTGTTTATGCCTCAAGACTCAAGGCTGCTGCGTGTAGAATGCGAAGTGTGTGCTGTGTAACCTCAGTGGTGTCGTTAACCTTCTAGTCGTGATTCTGAGATCACTGCAATTTTCTCACAGGGAGCCTGTACATTGACTCAAGGAAGGTTGGGCAGGTAGGTTGAATCTGAACCCACCAGATAATTTCTGTATTCAACAAAATTATCCTGATTCAACCACACATCAGCAATAATATTGGATGACGTGTGGATGTAGAAGCCACAATTTCAACCTTCAAAGTTCCAGGAGCCTTTCAGGAAGAGATAGATGCTGACTAAGCTAGGACAAGAACCCTGGGGAAGAATTAGCACCAAAAGGGAATGGAGGGTTTGGGGAAGCCAGAATAGTTTGTGCAAAGATTTTAGTTGGGATGATTCAGGTAGAGGAACTAAAAAGCAGTGGGATGAAGCTTCAAAGATTTCCTGTGTTCCCAGAGGTTTAGGTCTGATGGATATAATTCACAGAGGAATTCAGTTATGTCTTTAGAGGCTAAGAACTGAGGAAAAACTTAGTTACCAAAAATGAAGGAGGTGTGGTTAGCTTTTTGTAATAATATAATTACATGATTGAATAAAATCCAGAAAACTCCAAATGGTTGTTTTATCTTTCCCATGTTTTTGCTTATACTTTGTCTACAACTGATTTTGCAACAGAATGTGTTCTTCTACTGTTGAAATAAGCCAGTGCTCAGAAACCTCAGAGAAAGGTGGTCCCAGTGCCCATGAACACCTGCCCTTCTCACCAACCACACTTCACATGCTTTTTATATCTCTCACTCCATCCCATCTCTATGCCGTAGGTCTCACCTAGTCACAAAGTAATTTGCTTTCTAAAGAAGGATAATTTTGCCTGTATCGTTTGAACGCATTCCTCCAAAATTCATGTGTTGAAATTTGGTTATTATTGTGACAGAATTAAGGGGGAAGAAATTTGATCCAACTGTGATGTGAAGAGGCAGGGCCTCTGGGAGGTGGTTAGATTAAATGAGTTCATCAGAGTTCACCCATGACTGGATAGTGGTGGTCTTATAAGGATTATGGGGAAGGGACAAGGCATGCACTCTCTTGCTGTCTCTCCATGTGATGCTCTGAACCACCTCAGGCTGCAGAAATTCCCTGCCAGCAAGAAGGCCCTTACCAACTGTGGCTCCTAGAACTAGGATCTCCAGAACCATGAGCTGAATTAACCTTTATAGTTTACACATTACCCATCCTGTGCTATTCAGTGACAGCAAGAGAAACCAGAACAAAACAGTGCCTACTTGAAGTTTTTCCTCTTTAGAATGGTTGTTCAATTAACCTCTGCCCCCTATCACAGTCAAGGTGTTTGAATTCACAGATGCAAAGTTCTCCTTCTCCTTCCAAAGACAACTGAGGATGGAGTAGCCAGAGCCACGATGACCCCACTGTGTGGGGATAGGAGAGTCACAACCTGAGAACTGTAATGAGCAGTTTCTAAGTTGTACACTGGTCAGACAGTGAAAAATCACACTTATTTCAGTTTCCTTGCAAAAGGGAGCACACTTCTTAGCTAGCAGAGCTATTTAGAGCAAAAGGAGCACCCATTCTTCCATAAGAAATTCTGGTATCTGATTCAAAGTTATCGAAGTAGATAATCTGCTCAAATTCTCCCATTGTTTTTAGTACCCATCTAAACTAAGCCACTACATTGAAGAGATAATACTTGGGGCACTTGAAATGTGTGTTTTTTTTTTTTTTTGGAGAGGTTTTTGCTATAGGGCGTGTGTGCTCGCCAGACAGCCAGAGAGAGACAGAGAGCCAGAAAGCGAGAAATTACCCTCCAGGGGGGATGGCCACACCTCAATCCCTTCTTCTCCATTCTCCTCTCGGGATCTTAGGCACGCACGCACATGTGCCCAGCGTGAGTTTAAGCCACTGGGTCCGGGACGCGAACTGTGGTCGACTACATGGAAGTCCAGCCACATAGCCATTACGCTAACTGCTGGTCCCTTGAAATGTGTTTTTGATGTACTATTTTGTCTGTTAAGCTTTCCCTCATTTCTTTATTCATTTGTCTCATTTTATTATATTTAATTCTCAATGCAAAATACACCAGATTCCCTTTCTTCACCTAATTTGAAAATTCAGCTTCATAGGTATGACTTTAAGAGTGTAAACTAAAGGCCAGCAGGTGGCATAGTGGTTAAGGTGCTGGTCTCCCATATGGCTGTGGTTTGAGTTCTGGACCTGACAACTTGAAAATCGTGCCAGGCACATGTGCATTCATGCTCCAAATCCTAGGAGAATGGAGAAGGATTTGTGGCATGGCCATCCCCTCGGCGGGGTGATTTCTCACTTGCCTTCTTACTGTGTCTCTCTCCATCTCTCTCTGGTGAGCACATGTGCCCTACGCCAAAAAGAAAAAAAAAAGTACAAACTACAAGAATATATGCTGAAAACTTGACACCTTGTTTGTTATATGATGATGTCAGAGCAAGAAGCTGTCTCACTTCTCTGTTCCAGCCGAACTGAGAGACGGTGGGAACTAAGAGATGGTGGGGATGCCTGTGTATTCTCCCTGTGTGCTTCACAAGTCTCAGTTTTTGAATTTCACTGGTTTGCTGACAACTGCTAGAAATATTGATGGCTGCTCCCAATTGCAATAAGATTAGATCCATTTTTTAAGCTCTGCGGTTTGAGAAAACTGAGAAAAGCTCTATGTCAAGCTAATGATTTACAAAACATAAAATTACACAGAGACTGCATTTGTCAAGCTAGAAATACAGGGAGAAAGAGGTACTTCATTTCACCTGCTCTGCTAAAATCATCTCGGCTTGGAAACTGATGTGCTCTCCTGAGGACTGAACCAGCCAGCCACCATACAGATAATCAGAGAAACAGACCCTCATGCAGTCATCTGCCATGTAACTAAGGGCCTCTCAGAGCCATGAGATAATTTAATTCTGATCAGGGCTCCTGGCCTTCAAATGAGAACCTAACGCATGTTTGTTTGTTTGTTTTTCTGTATTGTATATGCTGAAGGTCACGTAAGATTCCATTTGAAAATAGGGTTGTGCTGAGGAAGACAAAAAAGACACTGATCCAGAACATATTCAGAGTTCCATATGAATTATTTGCAAATATATATGTATAGTCACTAAAATTTCAGCATGAGTCATTAAATATAAAAGGAGATGAAAATTTGCAAGTCTATTTTAAAACAAATAAATTTGAAACCTGTTCACTAAAGGGGATTAGAGTACACCAGCACTAATATTGGAGAGGTTTTTCTTTTTTATTTTTTCTTCCCTATAGGGCAGTTGCACTCACCAGAAAGAAAGATAGAAAGATAGAAAGCGAGAAGTCACCCCCAGGGGGAATGGCCACGCCACAACCCCTTCTCCTCCATTCTCCTCTCGGGATCTTGGGCACACATGCACACGCGCCCAGCGTGAGTTTAAGCCACTGGGTCCAGGACTCGAACTGTAGTCGACTACATGAGAGTCCAGCGACATAGCCATTATGCTAACTGCCGGTCCCTTGGGTCTTTAGTTTTATTCATAACTTTCTCTGACCAGAAATAACTCTTCCTTCTCCTGTGATCCCATCTCTGTTCATTCATTGTGGTACTCAGGCTCTGGCTTGGGGAACTTTATTTAATTTATTCTTAAAATTAATTTTCTTCAGGTAATATGCTCATTATATTAGAAATAAAACAGGAAATAGAAAGACATGTTTTTCTGATCACTCTAACCCTTTGGACCACTTCTAATACCCATATCCAGGTGGTAATCAATTTTTAACAGCTTCATGTATATCCTTCCACACCTTTCTCTAAATGAACCTATATCCATCTATATCTATACATTATTTACATCATCTATTATCTATCACTTAGTATCTATCTGTCCATCTACACAGACATAAGGATTTTAAATTGTTTGGCAATAACAGAATTTTCCTGTATGTATTACAGCCTGATTTTCACATGAACACTCAATTATCTTCATCTTTTATTTTTTCTAATATACATGTGAGGTTTTCAATTTTTAGTTATGAAAGAGTGATTTTTTTCAGGGAAAGAAGGTAAGCTAGAGAACATTGCAGTCTTTATTCTTTTTCTATGTACTGAATTCTTCCCTTTCCATCATTTCCATGTAAAATCCTTGCCCTTAGCAAACCTCTTTCTTCTGATAAGTACTGAACATAGGGGAGACTTCAAAATGTTGGTGGAAATGGAATTAGTGTACATGTGTACATTAGTGGAAAAAAAGGTTGAAATCCATGCATAGCTTTTTTTTTTTGAATATGCACTTTTCACGAACTTTTTAAAGACTCCTTGTATAGCATATGATGGTGTGTATGTGTTGGAGGCACATATACAAGTGTATATATGGAGAACTGGAACAATTGATTGCATTATAAAAATGATGTAGTATGGAATAGCGTTTTTTATCTTTCACTTTTCTTATTCAAGAATACATTTTAGAAATCCTTCCAAGCATAGTGATATAGTTCCAGGGCATTCTTTCTTACTTTGTAAAATTCTGCCACGATGTGCATATGCTAACCAGATAGAGAGAGGAAGTGACAAAGCAACCCCTCCCCCATGTGGAATGGCTACACCTCAATCCCTTCTCCAGTCTCCCTTCGGGAAGTTGGACTTCCATGCACATGTGGTCAGATTGCTTCTCAAGCCACCAGGTCAGAACTAAAACCATTCAGTTGGCCATGTGGTGCCCAGAGCCTTAATCGCCAGGTAAAAGGCTGTTTCAGATATATTTTTTATAATGACTGCAGCTTATTCCATAGGCTGAAGTAGCATAATTTATCCAACGATTGTCTTATTAATGGGAATGACTTTGCCTACAGGTTTATTTCTATTTATTTGATTATTTCTGTTGCTTATATGAAGAATGTTGTATATCGATTCTCATTTTTAGCTACTCTCTGGGATTCAATGCCAAAAGTGGGCTTACTGGGTTGAGGAGCATGTATTTAGTTTGAATTTTAATGAATGCTTAGGTTTCCTACCTAAACATGTTGAAACAACTGAAATATCTACCATCAATTTGTAAGATTAATATTCATCATATTTTCCTTACATTCATATCAGTAATGTAGAGTTCTTTTAAACGTTTGCTTTTATTGGTAAGCAACATAAATTAGAGGAGGCTTCCTTGAAAACATATGTGGATCTCCCAGTCTTTATTATTGTCTTTCTGCAGACTTTTTTTTAATGGAAGATTTCAAGCTCTGTACATTTAGTTTGCCATTTCACTAAGTTACCAAGGAAAGGTTAATAAAATATGAATAAACATTACTTTTTAAATTATTTAATTACTGTTTTTCCTTTCATTGTTTCTTTTCATCTTTCTGAAGCTTCTGTCATTTCTAGCTTCTATCTAGATCTCCTTGTCATGTTAGATTTCCTAAGGTTTATATTCCTTTTGTGTGCTTTCATTTTCTAAAATTAGAGGCTGAGATATTCTTCTGCTTTATCTCCCAGCCTACAAATTTGAATCTCTACAGTGACTGCCTTTATTCAACTTATCTTCCATGTGTTCTTCTTACAATGTTCCACTGACTCTTCTTTATCAAGAGGTGTGGTCAGTGTTCCTTATCCTTTTATATGGATGAGCTATGTCTACAGTGGGATGATTTGGTGTCTTGGCAATTAAATGCAACATAGCGTCTACCCAGCTCTTGGAATGCACATCTTGTGTGATCTTGAGACACTATGTAAGAACTCTGACTCCCCCAAAGACCCTGCGCTGGAAAGATCACATGGAGAGATCACACAGAAACAGAGAGAGATGCTTGAGGAGACCCCGCTGTGAGGTCTCAGATGTTTGGGTCATTCAAGCTGAGGTGTCAGACATTTGAATGAGTGAGCTATAAGATAAGTCCAGCCCTTGATTTTCTGGTCAACTCAGCTGATGCCTCGTGGAGCCAGTCTTTGAGTCCTCCAACTGAATCTCAGACAGCATAGAGCAGAAACAAGCCCCTGTCCCATCTCTGTCTGAATTCCTACCCCACAGAATCTATGAGCATAATGAAAGGTTGCTTTATCTTACTAAATTTTGGGGTAATTTGTTGTGCAGCCATACAAAGTGAAGCAGATAACCAAAGAATCAGACTGTCGGGGATGGAAAAGAACTTTGAAAGCATCTAGTCATTTTACAGATGAGGATGTTTGCTCAGAGGGTCAGGATAATTGATCTAATAACAGATCTTTAGTGGCAAAGCAAATGCCATGTAATACCTTATGGTGCGAAGACGGGGATGGTATGACATGGAATACACCATGTGAATTACAGAATTGGGACAAGACCTTCAGTTGAATGAATACTGAGTTTTATGACTCAAGATACTCAAAGTGGATAAAGTCAGGACCCAAAAGTTCTAAGATCACCAGAAGGCAGTTCCTACCTTATAAAATACTAGGCAAAGCCAGGTTAGAAAAAAATAATTACATGCATATGTGTGATTGAGTATGTGGGTGTTGGGTAGGGGCCAGGAGTTGGTAGAATCATTCTAACTCTGACTGCTTAATATGCAGGAAGAGCTAAAAGACTTCCATAAGCAAAAGTCTTATACCTCGCTGTGAATATATTGTTCGGATTCTTAAATGTGTCACAGTCCTCTTCAGATTAAATCATGTTAATAATTACATAATTTTAAAACGGGTTATTCTGAGACCAGCAGTTGGTATAGAGGTTAAGGCACTAGATCCCACAAGGCCAACTGTGAGATTTGAGTCCCAAACTCAGTGACTTGAAAATCACACTGGTCCCATGTATGTATGTTCCCAAAATCCTGAGAAGAGACTGGATGATGTGAAGACAGGGCTGGTATGACATGGAATACACCATATGAATTACAGAATCGGGACAAGACCTTCAGTTGAAGAGATTGTGGCATGATCATTCTCCCTAGGAGATGGCTTCTCACTTCCCTCTCTCTCTCTCTTTCTGGCACACACATGTGCCTTATAGCAAAAACAAACAAATGAAAAATAAAACAGGTTGTTTTAGTGAACCCTTTAAACTTTTGTCACATGGTCACTCCACTTTATCTGGTAATAGACCCTCTGCCCTTAGTGCCACACAAAATGGGGACTTACATACATTGGTCCCTCTCTGAGTGGGTTCACTAAATGTCACGTTAGCATTTACTCCGATCATTATGTAAAATATTTTTAGTAGCATAAGTCAATAACTTTGGATCTGGAGTTAACTGACAGTGACTTGAGGAAGATCAAAGAACCACGCCAAATTGTCTACAGTTAATGTAGGAGAGAGTCACTTAGTGACATATAGATACAATGTAAATGACATCAGCAGCATCAAAACAGGTTCAATGTTCAGTTTGCAAATATCACTATTCAGGTGGACAAGAATGAACTGCTGCAGATTTAACCAGAAGGTCAGTTTCAGTAATGTGCTCCTGAAGGCAAGCCAGTGTCTGGGCTAAGGCAGATTGTATTTTTGATAAGCTAAAAAGAAGTGTCAGCAATGCAAAAAATTACTATAAATATACACTGTAATTAAATTTGTTTAAATATAAAATATCTATAATGGGTATAAATTGATATAATTCCATAGCCATGATCTGTACTCAACATTAATGCCCATGAGAAAATCAATCTTGAATTAGCTGAAGTTTTCAAAAGTTCTCTGATGACAGTATGGGACCCTGCTTTTATTGTATTTGAGATTACACTTTCCCTCCTTCTTACCTTTCTTCCTTTCTTCTTCTTTTTTTTTTCACTCTTTCTCCTTCCCTCCTCTCCCTCTCTCATTAATCAAAAACTTGTATTCCTACCAATCAAGTTTCTGTCCAGTATGTGATAACCAACATTATCAAAGAAAAATGAGTTCATTCTTTTTTTTTTTTTTTTGAGAGGTTTTTGCTATAGGGTGTGTGCGCTCACCAGACAGAGAGAGAGACAGAGAGACAGAAAGCGAGAAATCACTCCCCGGGGGGATGGCCACGCCGCAATCCCTTCTCCTCCGTTTTCCTCTTGTGATCTTGGGCACGCACGCACACGCACCTGGCGTGAGTTTTAAGCCACCGGGTCTGGGACGCAAACCGTGGTCTACCACGTGGGAGTCCAGCGACATAGCCATTATGCTAACTGCTGGTCCTGAAAAATGAGTTCATTCTATTCCAAAGCCAAGAATATATTGGCTCTAAGAGAGGAGAGGCTGGGTCTATTCCAGTCACCACTGTACCTCCAGGGAATAGCATAAAGATATTAAAGTAGAAAGAACATAATTATGGAAGTAAATAAAAATTACAGACTATCATCACAAGAATGAATCTCAAAGATGAGATGGCTTTTATAATTACTTACATTATTTCCCTTGTGCCACAATTACAATAAGCTTTTTTTTTTGACAGGTTTTTGCTATAGGGCACGTGAGCTCGTCAGAGAGAGAGAGACAGAGAGACAGAAAACAAGAAATCACCCCCCTGTGGGGATGGCCATGCTGCATTCCATTCTCCATTTTCCTCTTGGGATCTTGGGCACACGTGTACACATGCCCGGTGTAACTTAAAGCCACTGGGTCCAGGACTCGAACCACAATCGACTACATAAGAGTCCAGTGACATAGCCATTGTGCCAACTGCTGGTCTATACAGTAAGCTTTTAGCCCATACTCTTTTGGCACATACAGATGTGCTTGTCTTTCAAAATTAGTAACAACTTAAATAGAACTTGTGTGAGATGCCCCTGTTGATTTATTTTCTGAAATAAATTTATTTTCCTATTTTCTGAGGCTCAGCAATAGGAAGTTGTTTTCTTTGATTACACTCTCTTTGAATAAGCAAGTGCTTGGTTTTTCTTTTTTAGAAGACTGACCAGTATTTTATCCTCTGAAATGCAAAATATATATCAAACATTTTTGGTGGTTTTTGCAATGTCTAGTAGGTTACTACTAGAAGGATACAGTGAGACAGCATGGCAAATTAGGGTATACAGGACTAAAAATATTGTTAGTAATTACAGTTTTGAGAATAAAAAGAAGTTAGGAACCAATATCATTCTTGGAAAGGGTGCCAGATTACTCTTCGGTGAGAAAAGAAAAGGCAATACATCTGTCTTATTCTTAGATGTAAGTCAGAGAAAATGCCGTGAAACATGTAATTTCCTAGAACACTCTGAGTAGTTAAATTAGAGAAGATAGTAGACAAAGCAAAGAAAGACATTACTAAAGGGAAACTACAATAGGAGACTATGTGGGAAATTGTTACCAAAAGGTTGTTTTGATAATGACTTCAAAACAAATGATGAATTTAGGTAATGGGGAGCAGAGACCAATCAATAAAAGTCTTAATGGTGGAGAGTGAAATCCTTCAAATACTTGATGCCAAAAAGACCTGAGATTATGCCAGCAGGTGGCATGGTGGTTAAGGTGGCTGAATTCCACATGGTCAACAGTGTGGTTTGAGTTCTGGACCCAGCAGCCTGAAAAGAAAAATGCTAGGTAAGTGTGCTTATGTACCAGAATCCCAAGAGAAGGAACTGTGGCATGGTCAGTCCTTCTGGGTAGTGCTTCTTTGGGGAGCACATCTGTTCTAGATAAAACAAAACAAAAACTGAGATTTCCACATATAAGGGAGAACACTTATTTCTCTCTCTGTATCTGACTTAGTTCACTTAATATGATATCCTCCAGTCTCTTCTATTTAGTGTCAAATGACAGGCTTTTCATCCTTCATAATATCTGGAATGTGTGTGCAAAATCACATTTTTTCTTTTTTTAAAGAATTGTTTTATTTAACTAGATTTTATTTATTTATTTATTTTTATTTGACCAGAGAGGGACAGAATGAGAGAGAGAGAGAGAGAGAGAGAGAGAGAGAGAGAAAGCAAACCTCCAGGTTGGGACTCAAACTGCATGTGGAAGTCCAGCTCCTTTACCCACCAAGCCACCTGCCTGCCCCATCACATTTTCTTACTCCATTATTTTTATGGAAACTCAGGTTGATTCCATATCTTAACAATTGTGATCAGTACTGCAGTGAACACTGGGCATGCAGTATCTTCATGATATACTTATTTCCTGACCTTTTAATATAAAAATAATAACCTCATGGAAGTAGAGAGATGAGGAATGACTGTTAGAAAATATCTTCATAAGAGCTAAGGAAGCTAGGTAAGAGACTATAGTCTTTGGGTCTAGCAAGAAAATTAAAAAACAATGAAAACAAAAACAAAAGCTCACTGATGAATTTAGAAATGATATTACTCTCTAGGTGGGGGAAGGAGAGGGAGATATGCATCAGATTTTGCCTTGAATTCTAACACTTGGCCTTCTCCAGTAAAACTTAGTTTGAGACTGATTTTCATAGCCCCATAAGGCAGGCTGGTATGTATCCCTACCCTGGACTGAGCCTATATCCCTATCCCCTACCTTACTTCTGATCTGAATCCCAAGGACTCAGGCTTTAGGCCTGCATGGTAGACTTGGTCTCTGGGCCTCCTTACCACCAGGTTGACTCTAATAGTCTTAGGTGCCAGACATCTTTCCATACCAGGTTGGCTTTCAAAGGCCTAGACTTCAGGCCTACCATAGCTCAAAGCCAATCCCTGGATATTTAGTCACCAGGCTGTCACTCTTGAATTTAATCTCTAGGCTACTCCTTGTGGATACAGGCTCTAGGCTAGCCACTGTGATCCTCAAGCTCCAGGCTAATAATGGAAGAGTGAGCTTCCAAGCCCATCCCACATAGAGGCAATATCAGTAGCCCTAGCTTCCAGGTTGCCCAGTGGAATTTATCTCTGGGTCTACCAAGTACCAGCACACTCCAGTGGCTCTAGGCATTGGGTTGCCCAGTAGCAGGCCAGCCCCTATAGACTGAGGCTCTAAATTCACCTGAGAGCTAGTCTGGCTCTAGTAGCCTTGGGTTCCAATCACACCTGGGAATAGGCTGGCCACCATGGACCCAAGGCTCAGGCCTCTTCTAGCACCATATTGTTGCTCTTGGCCTTAAACACCAACTCAACATATGGGAGCACAGGCTTCAGGCTTGCCCAGTGCTAGGCTAATATTAGTGATTCTATGTTCTAGCCTTGATCTTATATCTGCACACTCCAGTAGACTTAGGAAATAGATGCCCCATACCAAGTTCTGGAATGGCTCTCACAAACCCAGGCTCTAGGACCACCACTGTATAATTAGGTCCCAGGCCAGCCATCATGGACCTGACCTCTAGGTCAGCACCTCACACTCATGTCCTAGGCTAGTATCAAAAGACATGAATTTTAGGTGGGTACCTATGGGCCCAGGTTACAGATCCGGCCCTATGGTTTCAGGTACCAGACTATCCCTTCCCAAACCCAGGCTACACACTGGCTTCCAAACTAGGTTAACTCCAGATACCAGATTGGTCCCTATAGCCCTCAGTTCCAAGTGTCAGAGTCCAGTCCACGCTGATAAACCTCAGTGGCAGACCAGACTCCTTTGACTGAGGCTCCAAGAACACTTGTACAGACCCAGGCTCCAAAAAAGTTCCCATAAACAAATGGCCTAGTTCTACTCCCAAGAATTGCGGCTCCAGCCCCCACCCCCACCCCCTAGTGCCAGGCCATCCTCTGTAGACTCAGTTTATAGGCCTTTTCCGGTGGTTCCAGATGTCAGGCCAAGTCATACCCTGTGAACTCAGGCTTCAGGCCAGCCCCCATTGATACATGTTGTGGGCCAACCTTTTTTGCATTCAGGTTTATAACCCATCCCCACAGACGTAATCAGAAGGCCTAACCTTATAAACCTAGACTTAAGGACAACCCCCCACCTACTGACCCAGGTACCAGATCAGTCTTCCCCAGAATTTCAGCAGCAAGTCTATCCTTGGTCCATGACATGTTTGCAAAAGAATAAAATCATACCCTTGTCTAACACCATATACAAAAGTCAACTCAAAATGAATTAAAGACTTAATGAAAGACCTGACAGTATAAAAATACTAGAAGAAAACATAGGGGGAAGTCCCATGGCATTGGCTTGTGCAATGATATTTTGGATATGATCCCTAAAACACAGGCTACATAAGCAAAAATGGATAAATGGGATTGCTTCAAACTAAAAGTTTCTGCAAACCAAGGAATCAATCAACAGATGAAACAGACAACCTACAGAATAGGAGAAAATATTTGCAAATCATACATTTGATAAAGGGTTAATATCTCAAACATATAAGGAAAACAATAACTCAAAGTAAGAAAATAAATAACTCAATTTAAAAATGAGTAAAGGTCTAAATAATTCTCAGAAGAAGATACACGAATGAACAATAGGTATATGAAAAAATGCTTATCACCTTTAATTGTCAAATGCAAATTAAGATTAAAAATGCAAATTAAAACCACAATGAGATATCATCTCATACCCGTTAGTTAGATTGGCTGTTATCAAAAAGATCAAAGTTAAGTGTTGGGAACAATGTGGAAAAATTGAAACCCTTGCATGCTGTTGGTGGAAATGTAAATTAGTACAGCCATTATAAAAAACAGTATGGAGGGACCAGCAAATGGCGTAATGGTCACATCACTGGACTCCCACATAGTCAACCATGGTTCAAGTCTTGGACCTGGTGGCTTAAAACTGACACCGGGTGCGTGTGCATGCATGACCACAATCTGAAGAGGAGAAGGTAGGAGAAGGGATTGTGGCATGGCCATATCCCCTGGGGTGATTTCTCACTTTGTGTCTCTCTCTCTGTCTTCTGGAGAGCACACACACCCTATAGCAAAAAACAAACAAAAAAACTCTCATAAAAAATGGTATGATCTTTTTTTACATAGCTAATAGATACAGAATCAACCTGGATACCCATTAACAAATGAATAAATAAAATGTGGTATGTATACTCAAAGGAATCTATTTGGTCATAAAAAATAAAATGCTGTCATTTGTGACAACATGGATAAACCTGGAGGACATTATGTTAAGTGAAAAAGTCCAGGCTCAGAAAAACAAATACCACATGATTTCACTTACATGTGAATGTGAAAAAGCTGAACTCATAGAAATAGAGATCAGAATAGTTATCGGGGCAGAGAGTAGAGGTATGGTTGGGGAGATGTTGATCAAAGGATATGAAATTTCATTTATATAGTATATGAAGAATAATTTCAACAAATCTATCTATATGATGACTGTTTTGGTTTTTTTTTTGAGAGGTTTTCGCTATAGGGTGCGTGCGCTCGCCAGACAGACAGAGAGAGACATAGAGACAGGAAGCGAGAAATCACCCCCCAGGGGGGATGGTCACGCCACAATCCCTTCTCCTCCATTCTCCTCTCGGGATGTTGGGCACGCACGCACACGCACCCGGCGTGAGTTTTAAGCCACCGGGTCCGGGACGCGAACCGCGGTCGACCATGTGGGAGTCCAGCGACATAGCCATTACGCTAACTGCTGGTTTCCAATGGTGACTATTGTTAGTAGCAGTGTATTTATTATATTGTTAAATATTGCTAAGAATAGATTTTAAATGTTCTTACCACACAAAGTATGTTATATAATACATATATTAACAGTTTGATTTAGCCATTCTATAATGTATAAAGATTTCACAACAACATGTTGCACACTATAAATGTGTATAATTTTATTAATTAAAATAAGGAAATGAATAAATTAAATTAATGTTTTGCCATTTGCTGCTCTGGAAAATTAAAGATATGGAATTATAAGATTTTATTTTCTCAATTATTGCTGCAGTTGGCAGATGACATGACAGGAAGAGAGTACTTGACATTTATACTTGGAAGACTTGTATTGAGGAATTAATTCTGTCACTTTAAGTCCTGGACAGGCATCTACCCTTTCAACACCCATGCACATATCTTCACTTACAAAATCTATTTAGGTTACTTCATAGCAAAAAACTGCAAAAATTCAGTAAGATATTAGCAGATGCAGTTTGTGAATTAAAACATTATACAAGTGAGTAAAGCTATCATTATTAACTGGTGAAAAGAGAGCGGAAATATACTCAGAAAGACACCAAAATGGTATCAATAAGAAGAATGCAAGTTCCTGAAATAACTAAACAATCACTATTGTAATTAAGGAGCCCTCTGTCTGCATTAAAAGGAATAAGCATATAGTTTAGTTGTCATATAGTCACAGGGATATATATATATATAGCTATGTATGGTGTGAAGACAGTGCAGCAAGGACTAGGAGAGTGGCATCTTAGATTGTCTGAGTCTTACTCCTATATTCGCCATTTACTAGCTGTTGATGTGGCTATATCATCTAAGTTAGCCTCATCAGGATAAACTAGTCATTCTTACCATGCAAAAATGTCTGAATTCATATATCCACCTACTATGCTAAGCAGAGACCTTAGAAGACCAGAATTATTAAATAAATATAAATTCTTTTTCAAAAAGAATTATTTATTTAACTTTATTTACCATTATTATTATTATTTAATTTGCTATAGGCACATGCACTCACCAGAAACAGATGAGAGAGAGAGAGAGAAAGCTGCCAAATCTGGGGCTCAAACTGCAGTCAACCATGTGGGAGTCTAGTACCCCACCCACCATACCCTCTGTTGGCCCCTCAACTCCCCCTTTTTTTTAAACTGAAATGATTCATGATGTCATGTAAGTTTGGAGTGGACAAACCCACAAAGGTCTTTTTGCCATCATCATCTACTTGATGTGGGAATCAGCTCTATGATAATGTGGTTATGCTTCTACACTGCCTCTTTTTGGACACTTCCTTTATCAGGAAGCGAATTACTTTGCACAGAACTTCTAAGTATAAGTAGTCATTCAATATTTCTCTCAATATAAGAAAACTATTTCTTCATAGAAAACAATAAATCTTAATAAGGCTGTATCTCCTCCTCTCATTCCTTCTCATGTGTTTCCAAGCCCAAATAAAACAATGGGCAGTATCTTGCCACCTTAATAAATAGTGCCCACTGGACGTTGCTGAGGGAATGAAACAGTTTTTGAGGAAGCAGCCTTTAACTGCCTCTCCAAAGAATGATTGGACAATGACCATTTCATCACTAGTAGGAAGTGTATGTTACAAATTGTTTCCTGCATGGGTAATTAGCATTACCATATTTTGAATTTTAAATATTAATATTGACTAGGACATTAATAAGAGAATGTGCCTTCAAATAGAAAGGTAAGGAAATTACTGCACAAATGATTTAAAGGAAGCTTAAAGGCGGCATAAATTTTCCCCATAATTAGCAACACATTATGAAAATATCAGATCCATTCACTTCATATTTTACATAGTTGAATATAAATATTGTTTATTATTAAGTTGTCTCTTTGTATTTTTTTCAGACAAACAACGTAATGAAAATTTTCATGCACCGCAGGGATTCATTATTTCTTTACCATCTTAAATGACATATGGAGCTTTGTTTTAGGCAATCTTTGAAATGTTCAACATTGATTAAATTTGAAAAGTGCTTTCATAAGCTGAAAACCCAAGTGAACTTTTTCTAAGCAAATTAATTTCTCCTTCATTTTCCAAGTTCATAAATAGGACTTGAGTCCAATTTTTTGCTTTTTTCATTAGATAAAAGGGATCTCTACTATGTGAAGCATGAGAAAGGGTTAGAATGGGCAAAGATAAAGACCATCTTTTTGGACAAACTCACTAAAGGAAGAAAAATATTCAATAAAATCAAGTAGTCATGAGAGTAACTTGAAGATTATGGCATTGATTGATGAGTTCCCTCTGCAATTACAAAGGTAAACCTAAAATACGCTCCCAGTTCTTTCGCCTTTTAGATAATTTAAGTGAATGTCTTTTCACAGACTAAGTGTCAAACAATCTGCTGAGTTAACAGAACACCATGCTGAAGGTCAGTTAAAAAGAAAAATCATACATATGCAGCAAAATTACACTGCTTTCACTAATTAAGCAAAACAACACTTTATTCCAATACTGCACTTTCAAGAACAATGAATAAGCATTTGGAAAGAATCTTAAAATTGGAAGTAGCCAGGTCAGTAGGTACTATAGTGGTTAAAGTGTTGTACTCCCATGTTGCAGACCATGGTTTGAGTCCTGGACCTGGTGCTTGAAGCTCTGGGTGCATGTGACTACATGCCTCAAATCCCAAAAGGCAACAGGAGAATAGAAGAGAAGGGATTGCAGCATGGCCATTTCCCCACCCCCAACCCCGGCTTGGGGGATGGGGGGCTGATTTTCTGCTTTCTGTCTCTCCAGAGGGCACATGCTCTCTATAGCAAAAATCTTGGCTTTGGAGCTCACATAGTCCAGGTCACTTGGGAATTTGTGGTGATAAATGAAGTATCACTTTTAATTTTAAAATCAATTTATTTTGTTTTGTTTTTGGCCTGCACTAACTACCTTACATTATTTATTGATGTTATTAGACAAAAATTGCAGTTAAATTTCTTCATTTTAAAAATATACATATTTATCCATGAATTTCTGGTTGAAAACTAAATAAAAATGATGATTTCAAGGATACAAGACTGAACTCCCTTGTAAGTTGAAGACACAATTATATTGAAGCAGGCGAGTGGCATAATTCAACATGGCCGGCTATTCAATTAGTGCTGCAGAGAATGATGAGCTTTTAGGTAGCCAACACTTACCATCCTTTTGCAGTCCTCCTTTAAGGTCTAAGCAGCTTCTAGCTAAGAACTATGCTGCCAGTTGATGCATGTAATGTCAAGGGGGACAGTTCATGAACATTTTATTTTGTGGGATCATTTTGAAATTACATTTTTTATAGTTAAATGATCAGTTTTGTTTAATACATTTTTAATGACTGCTCTAGATATTAAGTGATACTTTCTAAATATTTTCAGAACAAAATTAACCAAAGCATCTTCTAAAATAGACTCCATTTAATTACAAGGAACCCCCAATTTTTTTCTTTCTGAGAAAAATCTTGCCTTTCTCCACCAATTTTACTGTCAACTTTACTTTTCATTAGGTACATGCACTCACGAGACAGAGTGAGAGAGACCACTCCCCACGGGGTCTGGTCATATCAGTACCCCCCCACCCCCACATTTCTCCATCCCATCAGGATTTTGGACATGAATGCACATGCACTTGTCATGTTTTTCAATACATTTGTCATGTGGGATCTGGCTCCCTTTGTGCAGGGCTGAACTGCTGCACTAGGGGGCTGACCGTCACTTGTCAACTTTACACGGATATGAAATGTTCTTCCTCAGGAACATCGGATGCCCTGATTTTCATGAGGAATGTCAGCTGTATTCTCAAAAAGGCTGACTGCTAAAGCATATTAAGCTGCCTTTAACTGAATACATAAACTTCTGACTCTAGATTTACAAACATTGCCTTGGTCATAAAATAAAACATCTCCAAGAGCCAGGCAGTAACATGGAGTGAAACGAACAGGACATCAGAAAAAAAGTAGTGAATCCTAGGTCTGGGACAATAATGTGAGGAGAAACAGCTGTTCTGAGGAACAGGTTTACAATAAAACAAGAAATGTTGACAAAAAGTATAAATTAAAAAAAAAAATCTCTAGAAATTGTCCTAAGGGCCTATAGAAAATTAAGACATGGTCATTCAAGAAAATCCACTAAAATTCAGCTGGAACAAAGGAAGTCTGTGGCATTTAAGCCATTATCCACTCCCTTCTCTCTGCCTTCCCTCTATCCCCAGGTCAACATGACAAAAACTCCATCGCATGTGTGCTAAGAAGACATTGCTTTCTCTTTCCTCAGCTTCCAAACAAGAATTATCATTTTTCACTGGGAACTAGAACTCACACCTGTTTCTTATCCTTTTTTTTTTTTTAAATTATTTATTTATTTACAGTCATTCACTGTACATCAATATTGTATACAAAATGAGATTTTTCCATCCAGTATATATTGTATATTAGTTCAATCAAGGCTATTATCATACATGCTATCATCAACAAATAATTTTCTATTTCTTGTTTCTTATATATTTTCCTTTTTCCCCCCATTGATTCCCTACCTCTCACCCTCTGGCAACTCCCTCCTTTTCTCACTGTTCCTGGTATGTACAGTTGTTTTCCATACCTTTTTTCCTCCACATTTTATTGATTTCTAAAGATCTTAATTGATTTAAAGACTTTAAATGGCAAGCACTGCTAACATATATATATTTATGAACACATGTCTGATTTTAGGCATAAATCTCAATAAGTAGAGTGAATATATTATAAAGTAGCACCTTCCTGGCTGGGGCTATATAATTTGCTGCAGTCATTAAATAGGTATTAATAGATATTTTTAAATGTTTTTTTTAAAAGATCTTAATTGATTTAAAGACTTTAAATGGCAAGCACTGCTAACATATATATATTTATGAACACATGTCTGATTTTAGGCATAAATCTCAATAAGTAGAGTGAATATATTATAAAGTAGCACCTTCCTGGCTGGGGCTATATAATTTGCTGCAGTCATTAAATAGGTATTAATAGATATTTTTAAATGTTTTTTTTAATTTCAAAAAGGTTTTAGTTTTAATAGATCAAAATCAAAAAATGTTAAGAGAAATTTGCTTAAAACTTAAAGCCAGGAAAAAGGCTAAGATTCAATTCAAATAGTAGGTAGATGAATCTATCAACTATTCAAGAGAAGACAAAAATCCTTAAATATGGAAATCAAAGCATTGAAGAAAATCAGTAATGTTTTAGTCCAAAGTAAAAAAAAATCTATTTCACTAGTTAGGCTCACGTAATTAATCTCTCTTCTATAAATTTGCAGTGTTACTGCGATCTGATCTTTCCATTTAAACTCCAGAAGTTAACATTGAACTTCTACCATTAAGCTGACCATTCTCTTGGTTGGTTGTTGTACCCTTATTTCTGTGTGTCTGACTTTAGTTTTCCTGTTGTAGCACTCCCTTCAGTACTTTTGGAGAGCTGGTCTGGTGTTGGTAAACTCTTTCAGGTTTTGTTTATCTGAGAATGCTTTTGTCTTTTTTTCCCATATGAAAGGTAATCTTGCTGTGTATAGTATTCTTAATTGAAATTGTTTTTCACGTAACATTTCGAATATATTTTTCCATTCTTTCCTTGCTTGCATTGTTTCCAGTGAGAGGTCCAATGTTGACTTTACGGCATATTCTTTGAAAGTAACTTGATGATTCTTTCTTCCAATTTTAGTATTTTGTCTCTGTCTGTGGTTTTGCTCAATCTGGCTATGATGTGCCTCAGGAAAGATCTTCTTTGGTTGATTCTATGTGGGCTTCTTTGTATATCTTGGGTCTGGGTATTTGAGCACCACTTTAGGTTTGGAAAGTTTTCCTCCAGGATTTTATGGAATAGATTATCAATACCCTTATTCATTTCTTCACCTTCTGGGATACCGATGATCCAGATGTTTCGATGTTTAAAGGTACTTAGTATTACTCGCATGTTATTCTGTTTTTGAGTTATTTTCTCAGGCTTTTTGGTGAATGTTTCTAGGTTAGAAATTCTATCTATTATATCTGAGATCTGATCTTCTGCATGATCTAATCTGCTTTTAATACTTTTGAGGAAGGTTTTGATTTCCTGTATTACAGCCTTCATCTCTAACAATTTTGTTTGATTCTTTGTTTTAAATTATTTATCTTATATTTCTGTGAGTTCCCTTGTATTCTTCATGGAAAAAGAGGAGTTATTCTTTTCCATTAGAAGAGAGATATTTTCTTCATTTCTCATATTTTGTGTGCCTTTGCAGTGGTTTCTGGTCATCTGATGGATTATATGCTTTTTCCTATTTTTTGAAGTTAAGTCTGAGCAGTCAAAGGAATGCAGAAGGAGGTGACCTGCTGTCTGTAAACAGTACCATTTTTCTCTTTTTGCACAACCTATTTGATGAAAATTGAGGATTAATCTGACCCTAAAAGTATTCAGATATTTGGCTACCGAGAACCTAGACTGTCTGGAAAATCAGTGTATGGAGGCTGAGCAGAAAAATGAGAAAGAGAAAAAGAAAAGGAAAAAGAATAGAAAAAAAAAAACAAAGAAAAAAAACAAGACAAAGACAATTAAAAAAAGAAAAGAAAAAAATTTTGTCAAAAAACGAAAACCTAGCATGCCGTGCAAATGGGGCCACTTGGAACTCAAATATAGATGTCTGCTGATTGGCTTATCCTATGGAGGCAGGGGGAAAGGTAGGAATTAGAAAGACAAAAGAACAGCAGAGAGCTAAGTTTTTTTAAAAAAAATTAAAAATAGAGAGAGATGGAAAGAGACACAGAGAATAAGTAGGGTGTTCTAACCTTACTCCTGGCTAGAGTTGGGAGCAGAAGGGTAAAGTCTGGGCAGAAAAATCTTCAGTGGTCAAAATTTCTGAATGGGGCCACTGGGAACTCAAATGCAGATGACTGCTGATTGGCTTATCTTGACTCCTGATTAGACTGGGGAGCAGGAGGGTGAAATCTGGGCAGAGGGTCTTTGTTGGTCTAAATCCTTTGTCCTTTTGAAGTCCAAAGTAAGAAGACTAAATTCCTGGCGAGTAAAGTCAGTAAGTCAGAGGCTTTATTTTTCCTTTCCAGAGACACATCCTAAAACAGAGGTACCAGATGTAGCAAGGTGAGAACACCAGGGCTATACCACTCTTAACTCCAGTTTGCTCGAAGGAAGAGGCTTCATAACAGGAGAGCCAAGCTGATTTGAAGATAATCCAACTCCACCTAATTCCCAGAGTAGTGGCTCAGAGAATTTGCCCAGGATGCAAGGTAGTCTATAAGAACTCTGAATCTCTTTTCAAAGGAGCTAAGTTTATTTGAAACTTAGTCTAAGGAAGTTTAAGCCTAACAGTACTCTTAAAAATATTATCACCTCTTAATTAAGAGCAACAAGCTAAACCATAGGCCAGCTCATTTACTAGAGACAACTATGGATAAAGACAGCTAAGAAGAGTCCTCTCAAAGTCAGAACAAAACTCAAAAACTAACAACAAAAGCTACCCTGTCTGAATTTAATTGGATCAGACTGCTGGGGAATTTTCACCCCAGGGCATTGTTATAAACAATAGAGCAATCAGTTGGTAAAAAATGGATTCTAACACTCAGGGGTGTAATACCAAATGAAACTGAAAAGAAAGATCAAAGAAAGCAAGGGGCTCTCCTAAAATCAGTATTGGATTAGGTGACCATTCAAGGGTGCAGGGCTATGACCTCAGAGGAGTGACACCAAAGTCTTCACACTGCAAGGGAGAAATAGACTTAGCTAATATAAATTAGCCATATCAATAAAACAAGTGAAAAATGAAGCAAAAAAAAACCCAAAAAAAAACAAAAAAAAAAAAACAAGAAATCAGTATTGGATTAGGTGACCATTCAAGGGTGCAGGGCTATGACCTCAGAGGAGTGACACCAAAGTCTTCACACTGCAAGGGAGAAATAGACTTAGCTAATATAAATTAGCCATATCAATAAAACAAGTGAAAAATGAAGCAAAAAAAAACCCAAAAAAAAACAAGCCCTAGAGAGCGAGGAGGGAAATCATTATCCAAAGTTGCTGTAATATATTATGTAAAATACCCAGCTTTTAACCAAAACTTTATAAAACATGCAAAGAAACAGGAACATGAAATTCATACACAGGAAAAATTAAGCAAGCAATAGAAACTTACTGTCAGAGTGAGTAGACATCAAATTTAACAGACAACGACTTCAAAACAGCCTTTATAAATATGTTCAGAGAACTAAAGGAAACTGGTTTAAAGAGACAAAGAAAAACATGAAGATAATGTTTTATTAAATAGTGAATATTGATGCATAAAGAGATAAAAATTATCAAAAAGAGCCAAATGGAAACTTTGGAGTTGAAAAGTAAAACAACCAAAGTGAAAATTAATGGGTTGGCTCAACAGTAGATTTGAACTGGCAGAAGAAAGAATCCATGAACTTAAAGACTGATTAGTAAACATTATGCAATTTGCAAAATAGAAAATGGAAAGAACAGAGACTTAGAAAAAAGTGGAACATTTGTGGTAGGCAGTTAGCTAGCAATGAGCAGGCAGCCCTAAGAGAATAGCAGAACACATGTCACATCAATCACAATTTATCAGGAGTTACAACCAGACCCTTCATGAAATGCCTTCTTCCCACCCAGCCCATGGCACCAGGAAGATGAGGCAAATACCATTTTTCTTCCTTGGTACCTGAGGAAGACATGTAGGGATGATTATAAACTTCCTTCTTATCATTCCTCATAAATACAAAAAGACCCAACCAGACATTTTCCTCAACCTCCTGATTCCCACTGGGACAATAAACTAATTGGGCGGTTTATGCTAATTAAGATGCTCCTAATCATCATTGCTCACACTGGGCATGCACAGTTAGGTAATCAAATTGTTCAAATTCTTCACCAGTGAGAGAGATGCACAAGTGCAGGAAAAAGCCCACAAATTCAAACAAAGGACATAGGTAGTATGACAGACATCCCACTGTTAAATATTCATTATCACCTCTAATAATAAAAATAACACCTAAACTAGTTCCAAACACAGCAGTTGCTACCTCACAATCTGCCCACCCAAAGGTCTTTTGAGAGTACTTCTTTTTTAAAATCTTTCTTTCCTATTAAATTCTCTTTTCTACCTACTTTTATTGTGGTTGTGGCTTTATTTTGCACCTACAGACAGGTCTCCAATTTTAGTGGTCTGGACCCAAAGAACCAAGGATTTTATGGAAGGCAACCCAACACTCTCCCATCCTATAAGATATTTTAGGTTCACCAATATGCATGTAATGGGAATATCAGGAGAGAAGAAAGAGAATAAAGCAAAAGAAATTCAAAGAAACAATATCTGAAAACTTTACCATTGGCTAAAAATTGCCTTTTTTGTTTTTTTTCTTGGTTGATTTAAAATGCAATATTATGCCCAGTCTCTGTGATATAGCCAATAGCATACCAAACATGCAACAGGAAGCCACATGTCAAACATGATTCAAGTCCCAAACTAGTCAGCCTAGAAGCATGCTGGGTGTGCGCATATATATAAATACACATATATATGCTCAGGATCCTGGCAGGCCAGAGGACTAGAGAAAGGATCTTGTGGAATGACTGAGCCCTGTAGCAGATGCTTTGCTTTCTCTTTCTCACACATGTATGCATGTGTTGTATTGTTAAATAACAAGAATAACAAAAGAATATTATAAAAATGTAATGTATAAATTCTATTTTTGACCTATTATATATGGAAATGTAATTCATTTGACAGTAATATTATAAAAGAAGTGAATAGGAGCAGAATTGTATTGGAATGAGGAAATAACACCAGATGGTAACCACAGGAATAAATGAAGAGAATCAAAGATTGTAAAAATAGCAACTCTATAAATATATACATTTGCTCCTTTCTTCTCTCAGTTTTTTTAATAGACATAAAATTATAACAATGTATTGTTGGATTTAGAACATACACAGATATAGTATATATAAGTTTCATACCATATTAAAAAGGAAGAGGAGTGCTCGCTTCAGCAGCACATATGCTAAAACTGGACCAATACAGAGAAGATTGGCATGGTCCCTACACAAGGATGACACACAAATTCATGAAGCGTTCCATATTTTTATACTTCTCCTCGGACCACATTGCTAAACACAACAGAGGAGAGACTTCGGCGCTAATCGGTCCACAGCAAAAGGCAAACACACTTGCTCCTAGTCAAAGAAACATTCTCCTAAACATATTCCAAAGCAAATACATCTACCAATAGCTAGAAGTAGAAGAAGAGCATCAGGTTTCAATAAACCAGGAAATACATCTCCATCAAAAAACAGAGGAATTTACCTAAATGTCAGAGAAAGAATTTAAAACATTCATGATGACCGAATTCTATGAATTGGAACAGAAAAGAAACAATGAACTAAAGGAGATTAGGAAGTTCTTCCATGACATGAAAGAAGAAATAGACATGCTAAGAAAAGAATCAGATGGAACTATTAGAGATGAAGTTTGTAATACAGGAAATTAAAAACTCTCTAGAAAGTATTAAAAGTCGATTAGACCATGCTCAAGATCGAATCTCTGATGGAAGATAAAACCTCTGACCTAGAGAAAACCACCAAAAAGATAAAGTAACAAAAAAGAAATGAGGATAATATATGAGAAATACTAGATTCCATTAGATGTCCTAACATCTGAATAATTGGTATCCCAGAAAGTGAATGAACTAATAAGGACATGGAAAATCTATTCCATGAAATCCTAGAAGAAAATTTTCCAAATCTAGAGAGGCACTCAAACATCCAGACCCAAGAACTACAAAGGACCCCAAATAGAATCAACCCCAGAAGATCTTCCTTAAGGCATATCTAAGCCAGACTGGCGAAGACCACAGATAAAGACAAGATACTAAAATTGGCAAGAAAGAAACAACAAGTGACTTACAAAGGTCATTCCATCAGACTAACACCAGACTTGGTTTTTAAATTTTTTTTTCTTTTTGGAGGGGTTTTTGCTATAGGGCATGTGCGCTTGCCCAAAAGACAGAGAGAGACAGAGAGACAGAAAGCAAGAAAGCACCACCCAGGGGGGATGGCCACACTGCAATCCCTTCTCCTCCATTCTCCTCTCGGGATCTTGGGCATGCATGCACATGCACTTGGCATGAGTTTAAGCCACTGGGTCCAGGACTTGAACCACTGTCGACTACATAGGAGTCCAGCAACATAGCCATTACGCTAACCGCTGGTCCCAACACTGAACTTCTCAATGGAAATAATGCAAGCAAGGAAAGAATGGGAAGATGTATCAAAAGTGTTAAGAGAGAAACAATTTCAACCAAGATTATTATATTCTGCAAGATTATCTTTCATATGGGAAAAACAGATTAAAATCTCACACAAACAAAACCTGAAAGAATTTGCCAACACCAGACCAGCTCTTCAAGAAACACTGAATAAAATACTGTTCCAGGAAAACTGAAGAATGAACAGCCAGAAACAAAGAAAGAAAAGTCAACCATGGCAATAGCCAACTTAAACATTGGGGTAGATCTGGTAACATCAGTAATACCATTGAATGGTAATGGATTAAATTCTCCAATCAAGAGACACAGACTGGCTGAATGGAAAAAACAAACAAACAAACAAAAGACAAAAACAAAAAACAGAAAAAGAAACCCTCTATCTGTTGTCTTCAAGAAACCCACCTCATGGATAAAGACATACATAAACTGAAAGTGAAGGGTTGGAAAAAGGTTTTTCATGCAAATGGGAACCACAAAAGAGTTGGAGTTGCCATACTAGTTTCTGACAAAATAGACTTTAACACAAAAACTGTTCAAAAAGACAAAGAAGGGCACTATATTGTAGTAAAAGGGTCAATCCATCAAGAAGATATAATGCTTATAAATATCTGTGCACCTAACACAGGAGCACCTGAATATGCGAAGGAAAGACTGTTAGATCTAAAAGGGGAGATACACTGCAACACACTAATTGTTGGAGACCTCAACACCCCACTATCCCCTCTGGATAGATCATCTAGACAAAAAATAAGTAAAGAGATAAAGGATCTAAACAATACCATAAGTGGACTTAACAGACATCTATAGAAATTTCCATTAAAAAAACCATGAGATACACTTTTTTCTCACCCCCACATGGAAACTTTTAGAAGACTGACCACGTCATAGGGCACAAAGCAAGCCTCTACAGATTCAAAGGCATATAAACTATATCTACCATCTTCTCTGACCATGAGGGAATTAAACTTGAGTCTAATTTTAAGAGAAATCCTCAAAAATCCTCAAATATATGGAAACTATTTAAAGTACTCCTGAATAACTTCACAACTAATGAAGAAATAAAGACTGAAATAAAAAGATTCATGGAAGCCAATGACAATGAGGACATGAGTTTCCATAATCTTTGGGACACTGCTAAAGCAGTCATAAGAAGAAAGTTCATAGCAATTAGTGCAAATAAGAAGACAGAAAGAAGGCAAATGGTGAATATCAATGGATTAAATTCTCCAGTTAAGAGACATAGATTGGCTGAATGGATAAGAAAAGAGAAACCCTCTATCTGTTGCCTACAAGAAACTCACCTTATGGATAAAGACATACATAGACTAAAAGTCAAGGGCTGGAAAAAGATATTCCATGCAAATGGAAATCAAAAAAAGGCTGGAGTAGCGATATTGATCTCAGACAAAATAGATTTCAAGATAAAGACTGTAAGAAGAGACAAAGAAGGGCATTATATAATAGTAAATGGGGTAATCCAGCAAGAAGACATAACCCTTATAAATATCTACACACCCAACTCAGGTGCGCCTAAATATGTGAAGGAAAGACAGTTAGACTTCTTAAATAAGACTCCCAAAGCACAGGCAATAATCCCTAAAATAGACAAGTGGGACTATATTAGACTAAGAAGTTTCTGCACAGCAAAGGACACAGTAACAAGTGTGAACCGACAACCCTCAGAATGGGAAAATATTTTTGTTAAATATGCCTCAGACAAGGGACTGATAACGAGAATACATAGGGAACTCAAGTGCCTTATGCGAAAAAAAATGATTAACCCGATTAAAAGATGGGAAAGTGAGCTGAACAAAAGTCTCTCTAAGGAAGACATACGAACAGCCAAAAAGCATATGAGGAAATGCTCAACATCCCTCATCATAAGGGAGATGCAGATAAAAACCACAATGAGATACCACCTAACCCCTGTCAGAATGGCAAAGATTAAGAATATAAAAAGTGATAAGTGTTGGCGGGGATGTGGTGAAAAGGGAACCCTCCTACACTGTTGGTGGGAATGTAAACTAGTTCAACCACTGTGGAGAACAATATGGAGGTTCCTCAAAGATCTACAAATAGAACTACCATTTGATCCAGCAATCCCACTTCTGGGTATTTACCCAAAAGACAGGAGAACGCTCAGTCAGAAAAGTGCTTGCACATCAATGTTTATTGCAGCATTATTCACAATTGCCAAGACATGGAACCAACCTAAATGTCCACAAACTGATGAATGGATTGGAAAAATGTGGTATATATACTCTATGGAATACTACTCAGCCATAAAAAATAACAAGACCCTGGAATTTGATAGAAAGTGGTCAAATATGGAGGATCTATTGCTGAGTGAAGTAAGCCAGGCTATGAAAGAAAGATATTGTATGTATCCACTCAATATATACCAAATATCCGCACTCTATGATAGAGAGCAAAAAATTGGAGGACATAAAAGCAGTGAAGGTACTTAATGAGAATAGGACAGAGTGGAATGGGGGAAGTGAAGAGAAGAGGATAGAGAAAGATAGCAAGTGAACAATAGAGAGGCAGGATGTTAGTGAGAAACAGATATGGCTTATTAACTGTTGATGTTGACATGTACAGTATTCTGAACTGGATTGGTCTGAGAAGTATTTCATGATGGGCAAAGTATTTTTACAAGCAAAATGAGAAATAGCGATTGACTGTTTTAAAAAGTAATTAGAATAATAATAATAATGATTGGGGAAAACATAGAAAAGATATTGAATGTTGAAGTGGGGAGATTAATGTCTCTGTACTGACTGACATGCATGGCATTCCCTTTTGAAAAAGCAAATGTAATACACTATAAAGTTATATGTAATCCAATGTAATATAAAGAAGATTATGATGATAAAAAATAAATAAATTAATTAATTAAAAAAAGAAGGCAAATGGGTCACCTAACATCATGCCTCAGAGAATTGGAAAAGTGACAGCAAAAAAATTTTAAAAACTCCACGAGAAAGGAAATAATAAAGATACGAGCAGAAATAAATAAAATAGAAAATGAATGAGCTGTACATAGAATAAATGAAAGTAACAGCTGGTTCTTTGAAAAGATAAACAAAATCTATACACCACTAGTGAGACTTTTAAGAAGAAAGGAGAAAGGAACCAGGTAAATCAAATCTGCAATGAAGTAGGCAATATAACAGCAGACAGAGTAGAAATACAAAACATCATTAAAGGATATTATGAACAACTATATGCCAAAATAAAAAACAAGACAATCTGGATGAGATGGACAAATTCCTGGACACATATAATAATCTAACAAGATTGAACCAGGAGGATATAGAAAGTTAGAATAGGCCCATAACAAGTCAGGAGATTGAATCAGTAATAAACAACCTCTCAACAAAGAAAAGCCCTGGCCTTGATGACTTCACCTCTGGATTCTACAAAAACTTTCAAAGAAGAGTTAATTAGCATAAACCGCCCAATTAGTTTATTGCCTCAGTGGGAATCAGGAGGTTGACTAAAATATCTGGTTGGGTCTTTTTGTATTTATGAGGAATGATAAGAAGGAAGTTTACAATCATCTCTACATGTCTTTCTCAGGTACCAAGTAAGAAAAATGGTATTTGCCTCACCTTTGGGCAAATGGGCTATGGGCTAGGTGAGAAGAAGGCATTTCATGGAAGATCTGGTTGTAACTCCTGATAAACTGTGATTGATGTGACATGTGTTCTGCTATTCTCCTAGGGCTGCCTGGTCATTGCTAGCTAACTGCCTACCACAAATGTTCCACTTTTTTCTAGCATCGATGTTTATTGCGGCACTATTCACAATTGCTAAGTTGAGGAAACAACCTAAATGTCCACGAACAGATGAATGGAGAGAAAAACTGTGGCACATATTCTCAATGGAATACTATTCAGCCATAAAAAAAAAACCCTGGCTTTTGATAGGAAGTGGATGAATATGGAAGATTTACTGCTGAGTGAAACAAGCCAGGCTATGAAGGAGAGGCATCGTATGTTCCCACTTAATATATGCTGAGTGTCCACAGTGTATGACCAAAACTAATTGACTAAAGGATACAGAAACACAGTAGATAAATGTAAATACCACATACAGTGTATGTGAAAGAGGAGGATCGAGGAAGGACATTTAGAAGAAAAATACGGAGGCACAGCATTAATGGCACAAAGAAATGTGGTATTACCTGTTGAAGATATTTTGTAATTTTTATCAACTGTACTATGGAGAAATGCTGACTTGTTGAAATATCCATTTTGTAAGACAAATAATAATGTGGTTGAATGTATAAAAGAAAATGAAATGAAAAAAAGTAAAGAAAAAAATAATTAAATAAAACAAAAACAAAAACAAAAAAAATAGTAACCAGTGCTGTTTAGATTCCAAATATCACTGATTTTATTCATTTACCTTTAATTTTCTGTAAGTTACCTTTTTAATATCAATAGTTTAAAATCCTTTGTTTTGATCTCTATATAATATAGTATGAAGTGTAACCTTTAATGAATTTACCAAAAACTCTGAAAAAAAATAATGCTGCAATAAAAATAAACGAACAAACAAAAACCAAAAAAAGCAAACACAGCAAGTTTGGTGAAGATATATACAAAAAATAGATATACTGCCATATACTGCTGTTTGAAATGTAAAATGATGCTGCTGCTTTAGCGAATAGCTAGGCAGTTTTGTTTTACTTTGTTTCAGGATGCATTTGCTTATCAGAGTAAGACAGAGAAAGAGAGAAAGTGAAAGTGAGAAATCCCACCCCACTCCCATCCCCACAATGTGGCATGGTCATGCTGCAATTCTTTCTTCTCTATTCCTCCCTCCTGTCAGGAGTTTGGGTACACACACACACACATGCCTGATGTGTTTCTCAAGCTGCTGAGTACAGAACTTAATGGAACTGCGGGCCATGTGGAATCCAGCTGCTTTAACCAACACATCCTCAACTGACCCAACAGTTCTTCAAATGGTTATACCAAATTACTACATGAGCTAGAAATTATACTCTGAAGTTTATACTCGTAAATGAAAATATATGTCCATACAAAACTTGTAAATAAATATTCATTAGTCAAAGGGGAGACAACACACTTTTCCCTGAACTTATAAAAGGATAAGTAAAATGCATAGCCATACAATCTAATATTATTCAGCAATAAAAATAAAGGAACTATTGATACATAATACAACATTGATCAGCTTTGAAAACATGCTAAGTGAAAGAATCCAGACAAAATAGATTATATATTGAATGATTCTATTTTATGAGTAGACAACTTTGTAGAAACAGAAAATAAACAAATTTTTAGAGGCAAAAAGTAGATTAGCAGTTCCCTGTACCTGGGTAAGAAGATACACTTTGTAAGCTAAATAATGGGATTGAATGTATATAAAAAAATTTTAAAAACCCAAAAAACAAAACATCTACTAACCTACTAGTACCTACTTCAGAGCTGTTCATTTTTACAGCTCTTAGAATGGTACAGTATTTTCTCAATGCTAAAAATAAAGACATTGTATAAGTTAAAAAAAAGAAGATATTCTTAGGAAACAATGACTAAGGCATATGAAATTTCTTTTTGGCATAATAAAAGTGCTTTAAAATTGATTATGAAGATGGATCCATAATTCAGTGAGTATGCTAAAAGCTATTCAATTGTGCACTTAAATTGGTGCACTGCAAAGTATGTGAGTTATATCTCAGAAAAAAAAAAGCTGTTAAAAATAATTGACTCACTTTTCAGACATGTATCACTCATTTTGTCAAAAATGAAGGGAAGAAAACAGGAGCACTTGGTTCTACTCATTTCTCGTTGCTCATTGACATATCGGAAAGCAGAAATACTGCTGTTGGGTCTTACTTTCAAGAGAAACAGAGATTCGAATTTTTGTATTAAACCTCTGAAAATATGGTCAGCTAACTCAAGTATTAGAATGATGATGCATGTAAACAGTTTTACCTTGATGATTTTGTTTGCAAAACATTAATTCCAGAAATTGATCAGATCATTTAACTCTCAATACCCTGCCATCCAATCACTGGAGAAATCCCTAAATCCCTACATCTGTTCATTTCTTCAAGTTAGTGCTTTTAATAATTTTTGAGTGATAGGTGTTGGGGAAACCAATAAAAATGCATATTCACACACATTCATACACGCAATATTTCCATGTTTTGGGGGTTCATAGATCAGACAACAAGCACTTCTAGTACAAATATTGCAAACCTTCTTGGATTAAGCTAATTCATAAAGACTGTACCTGCATGACAAAATTTGGATCCCACTTAAAACTACTCATTGATTATACTTTGATATCTGGCTACCATTCAGCACTGGGGACACTGCTGAACTATGTTGTAATGAAGCTATTAGTTTGCCAAATAAAGTGAACCATGTTGTGAAGATATTGGCTTGCCAAGTGAAATAAACAATGTTATGGTGTCACCTTGTGAGGATTCACAGTAAAATTTTTCCACAGATGTTAAAATGGTCAGGCTGGGATTGCTCCAGAGTAATTGGTACACTTGCACTATGTAGTAGACCCCCTTCGTCCCTCCCTGTGTTGCTTGCCAGTAGTAAAGAGCAAAACTTTGCCCTATTTCAAAGCAACAGTTTCACATACTATTTATGTTCCTGATTTCATTTCATTTTTCTTACTCATACTTTTTCATTTTTCAATTTCCTAATTTTCTTAATTTCTTAATCTTGCTATGTTCTTTGATATCTGGGAGATACTTTTTGCTGCAATGGGGCATGACAAATCTAAAGGGGTAGGTAAAATAAAGAACATATTTGGTAACAAAGCCTGAGTCACATTTAAATGTACTGCAAGGACCCTCATGTGCCAGCACGTGGCCTGGTGGTTAAGGGGGCTGGATCCCACATGGTCAACCATGCTGCTTGAGTCCAAGATCCAGCAGCATGAGGAGCATGCCAGGTGTGCCCAAAATTCCAAAAGAAAGGAGCAATGGAGTAGAAGGGCTGGTGTCATAACCATCTGACATGGAGGAGGGCACTTCCTCTCTTTCCTTCTCTTTTGCTCTGTCTCTCTTTGTGGTGAGCGAACATGTCCTCTGACTATTTCTTTTTAACTCTCATATTGTCAACTCAACAATTTCAATTGTGTATAGTAGGAGGAGAGAGTAAAATGGAGACCCTGCTGGAGCATATGGGAGAGAATTCATTTATATTTATTACTATTTGGAAGGGACATCCTTAACCTACAATTTCAACCTTTCTTTCCAGTGGTGTTTCCTCCTACTCATTCCTATACCTGCCACCCATCTCCCAGCATCAATCCCTGTGTCTACTCTGTGTTTTTCATACGTGCCACTTTGCTCAGAATAATCCTGCTGCCTGGTTTTTTTTTTGTTTGTTTGTTTGTTTGGTTGGTTTTTTTAGAGGATTTTGCTATAGGGCGCATGCACTCGCCAGACAGACAGAGAGAGACAGAGAGACAGAAAGCAAGAAATCACGCCCCAAGGGGGATGGCCACGCCACAATTCCTTCTCCTCCATTCTCTTTTCAGGATCTTAGGCACACACACACACACACACACACACACACACACACACACACACACACATGCCTGGTGTGAGTTTAAGCCACTGGGTCCAGGACATGAACCGTGGTCGACTACGTGGGAGTCCAGTGACATAACCATTACGCTAACTGCTGGTCTTCTCACAACTCCATGTATCTAAACTCCGTACATTTTACAAGGTCTGTCTCAAATACAGCCCACACCATCATGTTATGCCAGTTCTTCTACTTCAACCAAATGAGACTCAATCTATTCTCAACTTTCACTCCTAATGCCAATTTTTCTTCTTCTTCTGACCCAAGACATCCTAGGCTATGCTAAAGTCATCTGGATGTATGAGTTTCTTAAGAGGCAGTGATCTCTTTGTCCCGCGTTTTTGTATCCTTTGGAGATTCTGGCCCAGTACTTTGCACATCATTAAGCCCTAGGAAATGCCTGTGGGTAATGAAGTGTGGGCATCACTTCTTGAGATGACTGCACACAATGATATTTTGGCTTGATGATAGAGAACTATCAGGTCTTCGTGACATTTATACATGTGGATGATATAATTAGATGTGATCTGAGAATACATTACATGCAAATATAGCAATCTTGAATTTATTGCAAATAATAGAAAAGTCAAATATCTGGGAACTTTTCAATAATACTAATTTTGGGTCTTCAATATGGATTAGTAATGCAACTCTTATAAACCTCAAATAAGCGTGATAATTAATTCTATAATAAAGAAATCATACCACTTACAACATTTTCATAAAATTTTGTAATATCTGGAGGAATATCAGACTATTAAAAAAAGTGTCGTACTCACCACACAAAAAAACCAATAAGCTTGGGCTTCAGACTGGCTCTGTTGGTGTTTACTATGCAGCCTTGAGAGCTCTGTTCTCTTCATTGCTGTTTTGTTTTCTTAACTGAAAAATGAGGGTAATGGGCAATATACTATCTCAGGTTCCAGCTCTCAGGTTCTGTGGTTTTATGAATGGAAACCTAGTCACTTAGTTTGAATAGGAAAATACATGTGCATTCTGTTTGTTTAGCATATACAGTAAATATATTCACTAGTCAATACTTTATTTTGCTACCACTAAGTCTGGCAAGGGAATACTATGAATATGTTTTTAACGTCAAAGTGTGCCAATGTCAAAAACATTTTTCATTGGCCTGGAATTTTGCATGACAATTTAAAAATTAGAATAAAGATGATGAATCAGGTCCTTTAGAATTAATAATCATTTAAATTAAAAATAAGAATTCTGGTCTTGTGTTAGGTATGGAACTGACTCAGCAACCCCTGGAGGAATTATGTGATGATGCTGGGGGTGGCAGTGGGGGACTGGGAATTTAGTTATTCAGGCCATTAAAACCTTAAAATAAATATAGAAACTAGGGGCTGCTGCTGATGTCAGGAGAAAAAGATAAAGTGAATATATATATATGGCTTTTTTTTTGCTTATTTTTCCCCCTGTGTTCATTTGCTTTTTATTTTTTCATATGAAATACTTAGAAGAAATGGGGTTGGGGGAGCTTTAGGCAATAAAAGTGATAGTAAGGCTGAAAGGCCAGCAATGAAAAACCAAAATACCTTTGATAACCACTTTGAGATGAAGAGGGAGGAAGAAAGAAGATGAACGTGAGTCTATGGATTCTAGCTTGGGCACATGTGTAGACTACAAAACTATCAGTAGAAATGGAGAGTTTAGGAGACTACATATATTTGAACATTTGCCTTCAGCCTTTTATTTGGACTATTTTTTGACATATTCAGGTGGATGCATTGAACAGGTACTTGGAAATAAGTCTGCAGCCCAGAGGTGATGGTCATTAGCATGTAGACCGAGCTGCAGCCAATAAATCAGAATGAAATGGCTCCATAGGAGAGCAGTCAGCATGCAAGGACCAGACATGTGGACACACTTTAGGAAACACTGTATTACAGTGCCAAGCAGAAGGATCAGAAGTCCAAGATGAAGACAAAAAGGTAGTGACCCCAGAGGCAGGAGAAGAGTTAGGAGAGAAAATATTGCTCTTGAAGCCAGGGAATGGAGAAAATAGCTAGTGTTCAGAAGGTGAGAAGAGGCGTGAATTCAGTTAGTTCTACCAAGAGCTGGGTGATATAAACAGTGAAATGTCAGTGGATTTGGTGACACTAAGAAGAACAATTTCAGCAAAATGATAAAAAATGTAAGCCAGATAGCAGAGACTGTATCCTGTATTTTTAACTTATTTTAGGTTTGATGGTCAAAGAAAGATGCACATTATCATTGACAGATAACTTTTTAAAAAATAATTATTTTACTTTATATATTTATTTATTTATTTACTAATTTTGATATGACCAGAGAGGGATGGAGAGGGGGCGTGGAGAGAGAGAAAGTGAGAATGCAAATCTCCAGGTCCAGGACTCAAACCACAGTCAGACATGTAGGAGTCCAGCAACCCTTATCCACCACACCACCTGCTGGCCCCTGAACAGATAACTTTTCATTTCCATTTCTGTTAAATGCTTCTTTTTCTCTCCCAATCCTTTTCCTTTCTCCCCATCATCCACCCTCTCCTATTCAGTTATTATCTTCAATTGTCTTTCCCACTGTTACACATTCCAATCTTTCAGTTTCTACCATAGCGTGCAAACATTCTGCATATGTTTAGCAGGGACATACAATGCCTATCTTTCATAGTCTGGTTTGCTTCACTTCCTAAAGTTTAAAGGTATTTTAATGAGCAAGATTGTTTATTGTCACTGGCTTCTCTTGATTGATAGGATTTCTCCTCAGAGGAAAATTTCTATCATAGCAGAAATGGTATGACATTTAAAACTCAAAGCTATTCCAAGCTATTTTAATAATCTATTCTTCTGTCAAAATGAATCTAAGACAATACTTGAGAAACAGTATAAACATCCAGGGTTTAAAAACATTCAGATCCATTATTTTGACTGCATTTTTATTGGCAAAAATGTCAAGATACATAAAATACTTCGTTATGGATTTAAAACCAGTTTTACATGCTAAAATAATGATCTCTTCCTAGTTTAAGGAGACTAGGATATGCAGGTCATTGTCTGGGCACTTATTATTAGAGTGTCCAGTGGTTCAACACAAGCGCCCTTCTTTATCTACATTCTGCTGATTTGGAAGTTCTTGACTTTCCAAGGGTCACCTTGAAGACTCTCAACTTTCTCTCACCCCGATCTTGCCAACGACTCCAGCTTGTACACCCAACTACCTATGTGACTTCTTCACTTGGATAAATAAAGGACATCCAACATCAACACTCCCTTCTCACCTCCAACCTACCTTTCCCTCCCTTAGTCTTCAGGGCTCAAGCCAAAACCATTGGAGTTATCTTGATTTATTTGTTGTCCATATGCTTAAGTGTTTCTTTGTTTACTTTTCAAATTTGGTGTGTAAGGGATGCATAAGTCTGTATGGTTCAGCTGTCCACAGCTTCTTTAACCATAGTGCAGGGCATGTAGTTTTGTCCAATTCTTGCCATCACACATACTTCATTTTATTGAATGGTTACATGGTACTCACTATGTACAGGTATTTCTTTGGCACTTTATGAGCGATGAGATAAATACTATTGTTATTTCTGTTTTGCAGATGAGGAGCCTGCAGCACAGAGACAAACTAATTTGCTCAAGACTACATAGCTAGAAAAAGGAGGAGCTGGGATTCAAATCAAAGCAGCCTAACTGCAGAACCTGTGTTCTGAATCATTCCATTCTGTTGCCTTAGATATATCACTTTGTACATTAACAGTATTTTATACCAGTCTGCATGTAACTCTGGTCATATCTTCACAATTTCTTACTTTTTCTTTTTTTGTAGAAGTTTTTGTCTTAGGGTATGTGCACTTGTCCGAAGAGAGAAAGAGGGAGAAGTATGTGTGTGTGGGAGACGGTGAGAGGGATAGTGAGAAATCATCTCCCAGTGGGGATGGCCATGCTGCAATTGCTTCTCCTCCATTCTCCTCTTGAGATCTTGGGCATACACACATATGCACAACTGGTGTGAGTTTGAAGTCACCGGGTCCAGGACTCAAATCACGGTTGGCCATGTGGGAGTCCAGTTACATAACTGCTAGGCCATCTGCTGGCCCTCAATTTATTGCTCTAAGTGGATCAATTTGAAATGTCTTGTGTTGCGCATACTACAAAATCTCCCTTCAGAGAGCTCACGCTAATTTTATCATACTCCAGGTGTTCGTGGCAGAGAATACGCTTTTTACAGTGCTTGCATCAACACTAGGTGAAATATTATAACATCTTGAGCAGTTTATTTATTAAAAAATCCTGTATTGGTTACAGTTGCATCTCTTTCATTACTGGAGAGGCTGATACTGTTTCATGTGTATACCAAAAGGTATAATTTTTATTTTGTGAATTTTTATATTTGGCTTTTGCCATCTTTGCTATTGGAAGTTAAATTGTGGAAACTCTTTACATATTGAAGTTAACACTGAGTTTGTCAAACATTTTGTCTACATATTTATTTTGTTACAGTTGTCATTTGTCTTGTTTACTGAAGTAGATATTTCTCAACTGGCTTCTGAATATGAATCAATCTTAAATAGTCATTTAAATAATCTCCTGTATTTTCCTCTGAATTGCTTTTCAATTCAAGGATTATTGTAAGCCTCATTCCACGTATCTAACTCTTAGACATAAATCATACATTCCGGAACCAGTTTTTAAAGTCAGTTATCTGAACAATTTTATCATGTAGTGTTTTACCTATAAATTATGAGATACAAGTTATACCTAATTTTTAATGAAAATATAAAAACTTTTTCTTTAATAGCCTTAGGATTCAAGACATTGTTCAGTACATGGGCAAAATCTAAATCCTGTCCTCTTACACTCCTACAACTAATGTACTGAAAACTGGGACTGCATCATTTGGCTGTGCACTTAGGCTTAGCTTTATTCATTTATTTATTTACATTCTTTTTGGTGTTATTAATCACTTCTTTGGTTTCTTACACATGATCTTCAAAGGTGTAGAGCCACCAGCTGCTTTGATTAGTGAGTTTTATCCACCATCCCTCTGTGTAATGGGTCCAAAAACAATGACCTTTCCATTCCTTGGCTCCTGCAGGCCTGGTAAGGTTTAGCGGACATTTCATTTGACTGAGAGTCTGAATATTTTCTCCAAGACCTAGGATTTCCCGAGGGGCCCTAGGAGCCATGGCACAGCACGAGGTGAGGCTACGCAGACCAGTGCTGCCTTGCTTTATCTGTTTTGTCTGGGGCTGAATTAAGGAGCAGGCATCCAAAGTAGATCCCTTCTAGACCCATCCAACGGGGGGTGGGTATTAAAACTCCTGGAAATACGCCAAGATAATGAAACAGAATGTTAAAGCTTCTCTCTTGGAGAACAGCACTGGATAAAGTTGACAAGAATAAGTTTTTAGAGGTGAGAGTTGAAATTCCCTTTCACCCCCACCTCCCAGGAGGATACCTGCCCAAGTATGCCTTGATGGTTGCTTAAACTACTTTCTAAAATAAGTAAACTTTCTGAAACATCAGTATTTGTTTTGATCAGAGGCTGGCTGACTTCTGAAATCAATGACTTTTTTTTTTTTTTTTTTTTTTTTTACTTTTCCACAGGCAGCTTTTAGCTCCTGTTTAAAAGTTGTTGAATAAATATTTAAAGAATGTTATTGTGCAGTGAGTACTGAGTTTGGAGTCTGAGTAAGGGTCTGCAGATCAGACTCAATCCTGGTTTGCAATATTTATTTTACACAATGAAGTATCTAGAGATAAAGGAGGATCATGTCTGCAATATACGTTCAAAATTACCCTCCCAATCATATACATGTATTTACACCCACATGCGTGTGGATAATGAGATGTTGTAAAATGTTAGCATTTGGAGAATCTGGAAATTCTTTGCACTAGTGACATTTTTCTGTAAGTCTGAAATTAACTAAGCTCATGAGAGGGGAAAGGGAGAGAGAGAGAGAAAGAGAGAAAGTGAGATATCACTCTCCAGGAGGGGCGACCACATCGCAACCCTTTTCCATTCTCCTCCTGGGATTTCAGACATGCACGCACACAGGCCCATCATATTTTCAAACTTCTGGGTCAGGGACTCAATGTGAGATCTAGCACCTTAACCACCATGCCACCTGGCTAGTATCGAATTTAGTTTTTTAAGAAAAAAATGGAAAGCTGCTCGAGAACTTGGTAAACATTTGGACAAGATAATTTTAAATATTACTTAGCATTTCTAGAATTACATATTTCTTTGATCATGTGAATGTAGAGTCTTTCATTAAAAAAGTTACTAAATGGGATGTATGTGCTTTCCTTAACTTTTTTTTTCAAACAATGGAGTAGAAAATGTACAGATATATTTGGTGAAATAAAATAAAAATTAAATGTGTGAAATCTTTCTTTTTTTTTACTTTTCCACAGGCAGCTTTTAGCTCCTGTTTAAAAGTTGTTGAATAAATATTTAAAGAATGTTATTGTGCAGTGAGTACTGAGTTTGGAGTCTGAGTAAGGGTCTGCAGATCAGACTCAATCCTGGTTTGCAATATTTATTTTACACAATGAAGTATCTAGAGATAAAGGAGGATCATGTCTGCAATATACGTTCAAAATTACCCTCCCAATCATATACATGTATTTACACCCACATGCGTGTGGATAATGAGATGTTGTAAAATGTTAGCATTTGGAGAATCTGGAAATTCTTTGCACTAGTGACATTTTTCTGTAAGTCTGAAATTAACTAAGCTCATGAGAGGGGAAAGGGAGAGAGAGAGAGAAAGAGAGAAAGTGAGATATCACTCTCCAGGAGGGGCGACCACATCGCAACCCTTTTCCATTCTCCTCCTGGGATTTCAGACATGCACGCACACAGGCCCATCATATTTTCAAACTTCTGGGTCAGGGACTCAATGTGAGATCTAGCACCTTAACCACCATGCCACCTGGCTAGTATCGAATTTAGTTTTTTAAGAAAAAAATGGAAAGCTGCTCGAGAACTTGGTAAACATTTGGACAAGATAATTTTAAATATTACTTAGCATTTCTAGAATTACATATTTCTTTGATCATGTGAATGTAGAGTCTTTCATTAAAAAAGTTACTAAATGGGATGTATGTGCTTTCCTTAACTTTTTTTTTCAAACAATGGAGTAGAAAATGTACAGATATATTTGGTGAAATAAAATAAAAATTAAATGTGTGAAATCTTTCATCATTGCTGCCCCTGGGTTGCATTAGCATGGAAAATCCATGGAACAGCTGTCAATATCTTATTCTGCAATGTCATGTGTTAATGTTAGAGCCTACTTGAGAGCTTGATCTACTTACTTACAAATCTGAGTCAAATCTAACACATTTAGACATCATTTGTCCATTAAAATTCATGCAAGAAAGAGGGTATAATTTGTTCGGAGGGGGAAAGCTGGAAGTCTTAGAATGATCACTAAGAAAAGAGCCTAACTGAATTATTTTATATATTAACTGAAAACAATTCAATTAAGCAGCCTCATGTCTAGACTTCATTTTAATATTTTTTTTGCAAACTTAATGATAATTAAAAGCATCTTTGTGCTATAAAAGAAAACGTGTAGCTGGGCAGTGATGAAGCAGTCATCTGAGACTGACCTACGTGGGAAGGCTCCAGGCTTGTGACTGAAGATCTCCCTGCATACTCCATGCCCATTATCCAGGGCTGGCTGAAGTTGGGGCATCAAGACCTATTAGAAGTGGTATTTCTCTGTCTCTCTCCTTGTCTCTCTTACTCATGGACTAAGTAAGCTAAACTGAAATTTAAAAAAAGAATAAAAGAACAAAAATCCTCTCAGTGAGATACTAATTCACACCCACTAGGTTGGATACAATAAAAAAGACAGAAAACAGTAAGCAATGATTGTTGAGGATGTGGAGAAACTAGAACCCTCATATTCTGCTGGTGGGAATGTAAAAAGGTCCAAGACAGTCTGAGAGTTCTGTCCAAGATTAAAAAAGAGTTACTCTATTACCTAGAAATTTCACCCCTGAGTATATATCCAATGAAGGGAAAATATACATCCACAAAAAGCCTTGTAGACCAATGTTCATAGCACCTTCATTCATGATAGTCAGAATAAGATAGAACCCAAATATCTGAGAACTGATGAATAGATCACTGAAAGTGGTCTATCCATACAGTAGAATAATATCCGGCCAAAGAAAGAAATGCCATGGCAACACATGCAATAACATGAAAGAACACTGAAAACTTGATAAATGAGAAAGCAAATCATGAGGGATCACATAGGGTATCACTCTACTAATATGAAATATCTGAAAGAGACAAATCTATAGGAACAGAGTAGATTGGTGGATGCTGCCGCAGTGGGGCTGTGAAAAGGGTTGGAAATGATGACTACGGGGTATGAAGTTTCCATCTGGGCTGATGAAAATGTTCTCAATTTAACTATGGTGATGGATGTAACTCCATGAATGTACTAAAAACCACTGGATTGTACACATACATAAGAAAGAACCTGACAGTAGACATGAATGCAAATAACATGAATGGTAAAGATAAAACAAACGAAACATTAAACCAAAAGATGGTTCCCCCAAAAAAACAAAAAATTAAGTTCTAGTGAACAACAAAGAGCAATAGAGAAATATAAAGGACTAATTTAGCTTTTAATTAAAAAACAAATCAAGAGTACTGAAAAGTGCAATTCCTACCACTTACATTAAAGATCTCTATTAAGACTATAACTTCACGGGACCAGCAGTTAGCGTAATGGCTATGTTGCTGGACTCCCATGTAGTTGACCGCGGTTGGCGTCCTGGACCCAGTGGCTTAAAACTCACGCTGGGCACGTGTGCGTGCGTGACCAAGATCCTAAGAGGAGAATAAAGGAGAAGGGATTGCGGTGTGTGACCATCCCCCCTGGGGGGTGATTTCTGGCTTTCTGTCTCTATGTCTCTGTCAGTCTGTCTGGCGAGCACATGCGCCCTATAGTGAAAACCTCTCTAAAAAAAAAAAAAAAGAAAAAAAAGATTATAACTTCACATGTTGGGTTTTGGAGATTGGCTTCCAATTCCATTACCCTCCTGGACTTTCCCTTTCTTTTAAATAATTAGGTTAACAAACAAACAAACAAACAAAACCTCCAAGATCCTAGGTTCATAAGTATTTTTTTTTTTTTGAGTGGCTAATTAGAGAGAAAAATAAAGTAGATTGATAGGGGAATTTCATTTAGATAAACACATACGTTTTTCATACTTGATATGTTTTTAAAAATCTACTGAAGGGTACTTCAGAGCACTTTGGAAGCAGACTTCCTGCATAGTGGTTTCTCTTTGGCATGCCTACACTATTTCTGAATGCTTCAAACTTCTCTTCACTGACCGCCTCATATCAGCTGTGAAATGAATGCAGTTTCCAACCGCAGAAATGACTAAGACACATCATTTACTGCTTGAAAACGAACAGCCTCTCCTGAGATATACATACAACACTGGGAGTGTTTTCAAAGCCTGGCATTATCCCTCAACATTTTTTTAAGTAGATATTTTGAGTGTCTACTTAGAAAATGTTGGTACATTGAGGTATTTGTTTTTAAGAGACCACTAACCTAAGTAGTTGGAGTTCTATAAAGTAAACACTTAACCAATTTAAATTGGACATGAAAGAATAAGCTATTAATTTGGATCAGGGAAAAAGGGTTAAAAAAGCAACAATTAACTTAGGGTCAGATCCCCAGAGTTATAAACAGATTACAAAATAATAAAATATGGGGACCAGCAGTTAGCATAATGGCTATGTCACTGGACTCCCATGTAGTTGACCACAGTTCCAGTCCCAGACCCAGTGGCTTAAACTCACACTGGGCGCATGTGCGTGTGTGCCCAAGATTCCGAGAGGAGAATGGAGGAAAAGGGATTGCAGCATGGCCATCCCCCTGGGGGGTGATTTCTCACTTTCTGTTTCTCTGTCTCTTTCTGGTGAGCTCATGCACCCTATAGCAAAAACCTCTAAAAAAATAAAATAAAATAAAATATGGAAAAGCATTGAGAGTAGTTGCACAGATTCAGTGGTGATTATTGTAAGCTGATTTAGGTTTGGAATGATTGTATAAAACTAATTTTTAAAATTAAAATGTAATGCAGATATTATTTTTAAATAGTCTCTTTTTTTCTCTTTAAATTATATCTGTTTTTATGTTGATGTGGAATATTTGAAAAACAATTGTATGTATTTCTGACCATCTTGGCTACCCCTGCATGACTATTTCACTCAACCACTTATACAAAGAGAGGATGTAGAAATTAAGAAAACATGACTACAGAATATTTGAGGGAGATAAGGATGAGTTTTAGTTTTTCACAGGGCTCTTGAAATTTCTTTTAGGTTTAGAGTGAGGACAATTTTTAACGTTTGTGTTAGTTTCAATATTACAAGCTATTGAAGAGAAACAAATATTCTAATGCACCTTTTACTTGTGGTTAGGTTCTGTCATCAAGGCAGAACAAATCAGCTTCACTCTACTCATGTCATCTGACATAATAAGCAAACAAAGAGTTGAGGAGATCAGGAAGTTTTAAGTCCAAATTTGAGTCTGTTAGAATTGGCAAGGGATGGGAGAAGAGTTTTTTTCCGTATAGGAAGTTTCAATGCTTATCCCAAAATTTGGATATAAAAGTTAACATTTCTAATTATATACCTGCAATTCAGATCCCCAAAATACAAAGGTCAGAGATTTCTTTGCCCTTCACATTAGTAGGACCCCTGCTTTCATGTGTTCTCCAAGTGGAAGACTTTCCAATATGGGAGCTGTTTGATGACAACTTTAACCAAAGTGGCCATAGATACCCTCCATTTTTCTCTTTGACACTTTATAACTGTAATTAAAGATCTATTATCAGCAAAAGCTTGAATTTTCCATCCTACCTCAAAACTGAACTTCAAGAAGGTATCACTATTAAATTACTTGTCACCTAATCCTGCTTGTTTTCCCTAAAATTTTAAGCCAGCTACTAGTTTTCTGGACAAAAGATCAAACATACTAGAAGTAGGAGTATCACAATCATTTGCCTAAACAAAGAGATTCAATTAAGTCTATCAAATAAATGGACTCTGCATTTCATGTGTTGTGAGACTCTATATTGTAAATTTTTCTTTTTAATATCCTTTGTCTGACAGTTCTGGTTCTTTGATTCTGTTCATTATGTATAAAAAAACTTCTCCTGTCATTTTCAGCTTCCGTTTTTTGGCTTTTAACAGAAATGCTAGCGTGCAACTTACCTCCAGGAATAGCTCATAGCTGATGCATTCAATTAGCCATGAGAAATACATTACATTCCTCTCCTTTTTTGGAAGTGCCATCCCCCAGTGTAATCGTGACCCCTTCAGTTCCAGGTGACTTAATCAAAATGAAACATGTATCTTTGTAGAATGTGTAAAAAGAAGCATATTTCATATTGACAAGAAGTACCACATTCTTAACTATAAGAATTATATTTCTTATCTATAAAAACCTCTTTTCTCCTGAGAAAGAAGGTTTTGCATGAAAATTTCAGCTTCAGTACATTAAAATAAGAATGGTAGAAAACTTTTATAGAATTTTCATGTCAGAAAATACCTACCAGCAAGGGTTATAAAATATATGGAAAGAATCTGAGAAATCTATTGAGTGGTCTTCTATTTCTCCTCAGAATTCTTTTTATGAATTTTTTTCTCAGTCATTTTTTTTTTAAAAAAACTATTGGGTTGTCAGTTGTTTTTACATTTTTCTATGTAAAAATGCATCATGACTTTCCTGACAACCTAATACATACATTTTTCCTTTTTAAAGAATGACCAGATTAATTTACCCATTAGAATGAGCAAGACTGGAGTGGAAACGTTAGTTCCGTAAGTTATTTTGCTAACCTTCCATATAAACACTCTAAAATACATATTTCTAAAAGGATCCTGCTCTGGTTTGGATATGGTTTGTGCCTCAACAGTTCATGTTCTGGGAACCAGCAGTTAGCGTAATGGCTATGTCGCTGGACTCCCACGTAGTCGACCGCGGTTCATGTCCCAGACCTGGTGGCTTAGAACTCACGCCAGGCACGTGTGCGTGCGTGCCCAAGATCCTGAGAAGAGAATGGAGGAGAAGGGATTGCGGCATGACCATCCCCCCTGGGGGGTGATTTCTCGCGTTCTGTCTCTCCGTCTCTCTCTGTCTGTCTGGCGAGTGCACGCACCCCATAGTGAAAAAACCTCTCCAAAAAAAAAAAAAAGAAAGAAAAGAACAGTTCATGTTCTGGAAGCTTCATCTCCAGTGTAAGCTTTGGGAGGAGATATTACTTTAAAAGGTGGAGCCTAATGGAAGAACACTATCCAATTGGCTTGAAGCATGAGAAGAGGTGCAAAAGTCCATTTTCCTCTTTCTCTGCACATGACTACTGACCTGTTTGCTTCTCTTGGTCATGCTGTAATTTAGCACCATGGGTCCAGATGTCATGCGTTTGGATTTTCCAGCCCCCAGAATCATGAGTCAAATAAACTTCTTGTCTTTAACAATTACCCAATTTCGGGTATTTCTGTCTTGTAACACAATAGCAAACTCATACAGATACCTTTTCAACTTTGCATTTAAAGAATTACAAAAATTATTTCTTAAGCACAATACGCAAGGTCATTTCTCTGCTTTATCAAACAATAACACCAGAATTCTGCATACTTACAGAAGCGCAGTTTTCAGACTTGTCTTCCACAAAACCAATCTGGCAAGGCGTCCTCTGATTCTGCAACCAATAATCTGTTGACTCAAGCAGGCTATTGCTGCAAAGAACCTGTGGGAACCGAGAAAAACCTCAGTGCTTATTCATCGAGGTTTGCATTCAAACATGCAGCTCTTTCCTAAAAATCCTGCAGTGACTTATTTTCCTCAGAGCATCTGTATATCAGAAAGAAAATTGCAGGAAAATAGACCATATGATGGATAAAATATTCAACCAAGAATTGCCTTGAGAGGAATACACCAATGTTAAAGCTGATTCTTTCCCTCCTCAAATCCAGACCCTGGAAGCATCCATGTGCGTTGTTGCATGATTTACAATCGGAGGATGGTCCAACTGGCAATGGGAAGCCAACTTCATTTCATGCTAGTGCTCTTTTATACTCCATGAATATGTAATAGTGAAATAATGTCATTTTTTTCTTTAGGTGTAATATTGATTCTTTCATTTTTCAGCTCTGTTAACTTAGCTGTGAAATATGCTATAATTCTCCTGAAACACCTAGGGTACTATGTGTAGTTTAAAAATAATAAGGAATGAGTAACTTGCATTAAAATAACCATTTTTCATGTAGAAACAGTATGGTAAACAGAAAAAATGGGGATATATGAATTTACGAAGCCAAATATGGTTCTCAAACACCTTACTTTTTGGACTCAGAAGTATTTTGAAGATGCAGTCTCATACTCATAAATAACCAAATGATTCAACATCTCATTGTGTCTCAACACCATTTAAATATTGCATTTTTTCTCAACTTATATAAAATTTCCAGTGCTAGAGTGCATGTCCATTAATACATGAGTAAACAATTTCCCACTCAATGTTTCTTATTGCCTAGGGATGACACATTGTCATCATTCTTTTCTAGAACAGTGTGATGGGACACTTTGTGGATGGGCAGGTGCTTAATGAGCTTGGGTTATCACTGAGCATGGTAATTGGCTATAAAATTTCTCAGTTACCTTAAAATTTATACCTAAATTGTGGATGGGCAGGTGCTTAAATAATGAGCTTGGGTTATCAATGAACATGATAATTGGCTATAAAATTTCTCAGTTACCTTAAAATTTATACCTAAATTGTGGATGGGCAGGTGCTTAAATAATGAGCTTGGGTTATCAATGAACATGATAATTGGCTATAAAATTTCTCAGTTACCTTAAAATTTATACCTAAATTGTGGATGGGCAGGTGCTTAAATAATGAGCTTGGGTTATCAATGAACATGATAATTGGCTATAAAATTTCTCAGTTACCTTAAAATTTATACCTAAATTGTGGATGGGCAGGTGCTTAAATAATGAGCTTGGGTTATCAATGAACATGATAATTGGCTATAAAATTTCTCAGTTACCTTAAAATTTATACCTAAATTGTGGATGGGCAGGTGCTTAAATAATGAGCTTGGGTTATCAATGAACATGATAATTGGCTATAAAATTTCTCAGTTACCTTAAAATTTATACCTAAATTGTGGATGGGCAGGTGCTTAAATAATGAGCTTGGGTTATCAATGAACATGATAATTGGCTATAAAATTTCTCAGTTACCTTAAAATTTATACCTAAATTGTGGATGGGCAGGTGCTTAAATAATGAGCTTGGGTTATCAATGAACATGATAATTGGCTATAAAATTTCTCAGTTACCTTAAAATTTATACCTAAATTGTGGATGGGCAGGTGCTTAAATAATGAGCTTGGGTTATCAATGAACATGATAATTGGCTATAAAATTTCTCAGTTACCTTAAAATTTATACCTAAATTGTGGATGGGCAGGTGCTTAAATAATGAGCTTGGGTTATCAATGAACATGATAATTGGCTATAAAATTTCTCAGTTACCTTAAAATTTATACCTAAATTGTGGATGGGCAGGTGCTTAAATAATGAGCTTGGGTTATCAATGAACATGATAATTGGCTATAAAATTTCTCAGTTACCTTAAAATTTATACCTAAATTGTGGATGGGCAGGTGCTTAAATAATGAGCTTGGGTTATCAATGAACATGATAATTGGCTATAAAATTTCTCAGTTACCTTAAAATTTATACCTAAATTGTGGATGGGCAGGTGCTTAAATAATGAGCTTGGGTTATCAATGAACATGATAATTGGCTATAAAATTTCTCAGTTACCTTAAAATTTATACCTAAATTGTGGATGGGCAGGTGCTTAAATAATGAGCTTGGGTTATCAATGAACATGATAATTGGCTATAAAATTTCTCAGTTACCTTAAAATTTATACCTAAATTGTGGATGGGCAGGTGCTTAAATAATGAGCTTGGGTTATCAATGAACATGATAATTGGCTATAAAATTTCTCAGTTACCTTAAAATTTATACCTAAATTGTGGATGGGCAGGTGCTTAAATAATGAGCTTGGGTTATCAATGAACATGATAATTGGCTATAAAATTTCTCAGTTACCTTAAAATTTATACCTAAATTGTGGATGGGCAGGTGCTTAAATAATGAGCTTGGGTTATCAATGAACATGATAATTGGCTATAAAATTTCTCAGTTACCTTAAAATTTATACCTAAATTGTGGATGGGCAGGTGCTTAAATAATGAGCTTGGGTTATCAATGAACATGATAATTGGCTATAAAATTTCTCAGTTACCTTAAAATTTATACCTAAATTGTGGATGGGCAGGTGCTTAAATAATGAGCTTGGGTTATCAATGAACATGATAATTGGCTATAAAATTTCTCAGTTACCTTAAAATTTATACCTAAATTGTGGATGGGCAGGTGCTTAAATAATGAGCTTGGGTTATCAATGAACATGATAATTGGCTATAAAATTTCTCAGTTACCTTAAAATTTATACCTAAATTGTGGTCCTTAAAGTGTAACCTAGGACTGCTAAAGGTCCCTGGAATCTTTCAAAAGTGCAATGGTCAGTTTTTATAAGAATACTAAGATCAGGACCAGCAGATGGCATAATGGTTATGTCACTGGACTCCCACATAGTAACTGCAGCTCAAGTCCTGGGCCTGGTAGCTTGAAACTCATGCTGGGCACATGTGTGCATGCCCAAAGTCCTGTGAAGAGAACGGAGAAGGGATTGAAGCTTGGCCATCCTCCCTGGGGGGCGGGGGGTGTTCTCGCTTTCTGTCTCTCTGTCTCTTTCTGTCTCTCCAGAGAGCGCACACAACTTACAGCAAAAATCTCTCTTAAAAAAATAAAAAGAATACTAAGATGTTATTTACTTATTCTACTCTGTCTCATCAGTATTCTGTGGAGTTTTCTAGAGGCTCCATTCTCCTCTCTGGGTTTTGGGCATGAATGTACACATGCCTGGCATAAGTTTAAGCTGCTGGGTCTGGGATTCAAAACGCAGTTGACTATGTGGGAGTTCAGCTAACTAACCATTTGCCATTTGCTGGTCCCGCTCACAAATTTTATTAGCATTTATACCTTTGTTTACTAAATATTTATATTCTCTAATTATTGACCGAATAATACATTTATTGAGAACTCTGGGCCAAGGCTGTAATGCATATTATCTGAATTAAACCTCAGAGTTTGAGATAGACTCTACAGGCTAATAGGTGTAAAGTGCTTGAAACGGTGCCTGGCACATAATAAATGTGCAATCGATATTAAGATAGCTAGATATTAGATATCGTAAAGTTATCATTGCCTTCACCCAGGTTTAGACACGTCAAATTCTACTTAGTACAGAATTAGAATTTGAGTCAGGCTCTCAGACCCCGGACTTCCCCCTAAGCAGTGCTCTATCACATGCTGATCCACCTGCCAAGTGAAATTACACAGATCCTTCCCTCTTTTCAGGTTTAACCAAATCCCAGTCTATGCATATACTCATCTCTCCTATAGGGTGCTCGTCTGGGTGACCAGGAGGGTTAAGTTCCAGTTCTGATTCATTGTCAACTGTCAGTGTAGTTAGGTCAGCCATTAGCTCCTACCCCCATTTTTCCCTTGGAAACAATTATACTAAGTGATTTAAAGGCCCCTGCCATGCCAAGCAATGGGAAATTCTGTTTCTTCCTCCCTCTGCCTCTTCCTGTCTCCAGTTCATTAAGAGCCAAATAAACAGATAAAATGAAAAAAAAAAAAAGAAAAAAAAAGTTTCATTGAACCACTGAGCATCATTTCTGGAGCAGTTTTCTTTTTCCTTTTTTTTCTTTTTTTTTTTTTTTTGCCATGTGGTGTGTGTGTGCTTGCTGGAGAGAGACAGAGAGACAGAGAAAGAAAGTGAGAAGTCCCCCTCTGGGGGGGATGGCCATGCCACAATCCCTTCTCCTCCATTCTCCTCTCCAGATTTTGGGCAGGCAGGCAGACATGCATACACTCCTGGCATGATTTTCAAGCCACCAGGTCCAGGACTCAAACTGTGGTTGGTCATGTGGGAGTCTAACACCTTAACCACCACGCCACCTGCTGGCACCTTTGGAGTAATTATAACCTGTGAAAAGCATTTGGTTAAATGGCTTAGATAAACTATTAAGAAAAGAAGAATGCTCAAAATAAGAATATGAGATTCGTAAGTAAGTAAGTAAGAATATGAGGTTGAGATTTGCATGATTTTTGAGGTTTTATGCTGAGAGAGTCACTTTCTAGGGAAAAGAGGAAAACTCACCTATTTTTTTATCTCCTATTTTTAGTTCGGGTTTACTTATTTCAGCTGAAGAGCTAGCAATGGATGTGCTGTGTGTGTTCACGTATTTGAAGTAATAATGGCATGTTTTCTCTTTAAATTTTATAAATTGCCTATGTAAGAACGAAAGATCCAGTCACTTTCCTACTTTCCTTTCTTATGCAAAACCGAGATGCAGAGATCTAGTACTGACATGAGACACAGAGGGAGAAATACACTCTTCAGTAACCTAGACACAGCCTGAGACACTGAGCTATTCCTTACGCTTAAGATATATATATATATAATTAAAGGAGACAGTGAAGCACAGAGAGGTGGAGGCAGAACTGAAATTCTAGGCCATCCCGTCATGTACTGAATGAACTTGGACAAGTCACTTACCTTCTGTGGATTAATTTTTGCATCTATTACATGAGGACAATTAAAGCCACTTCAGAGTGTTACTCCAAAGATCAAACAAGAAAATGTTCTTAAAGTTCTAAGCTCTTTTATTTTTTTATGGTGCCATTTTTCAATTTAATGGGTTTTTTTCCACATTATTTATTATTTGTTTTTTGCATATACTTTCAATCATACTGTTTGGCTTACAATGAGACCATTTCGATATGTGCACATTTCTCCCCAGACCCGTTATAAAGTTATTTTTATTTATTTATTAATTTATTTTTACTCCATAGGATGCATGTGCTCACTGTAGAGAAAGAGGAAAAGTGAGAAGTCACTCCCCTATGGGGGGAGAGCCCTGCTACAATCGCTTCTCCTCCATTCTTCTCTCGGGGTCTAGGGCGTGCACTCACACGTGCCCAGCATGATTTTCAATCTGCCAGGTTCAGGACTCAAACTGCATGCAACCATAGGGGGGTCCAGCACCTTAACCATGTAATTCTAACCTCATAACAGACTAGGCAGTTAATATGTGACTGTTATTTGTATCAGAATACAGTAAAATTTAGACAGTATATTTTTTCATTAGAGCATTTTCCTGCCCTTTTCAAAACTTTTGATGATTACTGTTCCTTTACTTATTATTTATAATGTGCTATTCTTATTTTTGTCCTCTTGGCTTCTCTACTTTCTTTCTTTTAGTCAACAAATGTCCATTGAGCTTTTTCAACTTTGGACACTAGGGATATTAAAATGAATAAAAATGACAGCTGCCCTTCTGGAAATTACACTAATAGAAGGAAAGTAAATACTCAGAGGACTGTGATAAAGAAAAAAAGGTGCTTAGATCAATAGCAGTCTGGGTCAGCTATCACCAAAGACTGAGTGGTCAAGTCTACCTGGTGGGGAGAGGCAGCAAAAGACTTCGTGTGTGGTTGGAGTGTTGACAGATGAATTTGAATTGTATGGAGGTATTGGCAAAAATTGGAAAAACATATATTTTTTAACTAGTTTTTCCTTTTGTAATGTCCTAAGTTTTCCCCCTGTTTTGGTCTTCAATGTATTGTTCTTTTACTTCCCTTAACGGTTTTCCTTGGAGAGCTCATGGACTCTCAGAGCATTAATTACCCCGGCAGGGATGACTCACTGATCTCCATTTCCAGCTTTGACCTTTCTCCGGAACTTGGTTGTTCACATTTCTAACTGTGAGTTATTACTCTTGGATCTCCTGCTGCCTGTCTCCCCTTACTCTTCACGTTTGAACAGGAACTCCCTCCCTGAAACCTGACTTCCTCACTTACCTATGAGCAGTTGGTGCTAGGTTATTCTGACTGGAAACTTCCGTGACATCTGAATAACCACTGTCTCTTTCTAGTCTTATAGTCTACTTTCCAAAGTTTTTTTTTCTTTAATTCATTTGACATTAGCAATTTTTTTTTCAAAAAAAAGTTGGTGCATACTATTATTCAGGGGTTCCAAATAAACATTATTTAAAAACTACTTGGCATGATGTAGAAAAGGCTTGGAAGCACACCCCAAAGGAATCATCCTTTCCAATATTTTTTTTTTGCATATACTTTCAATCATACTGTTTGGCTTACAATGAGACCATTTCGATATGTGCACATTTCGATATGTGCACACAAAAATAAGGAAGGTATGTTGGGGACAAGAGGAGAAAAAGTAAGAGGAACTAAGAAATAAAGGGACCCAGGGGAGCCCATTGGAAGAGTTGTGGGCTTCACTCAGGGAAAACTCTCTGAACTCCTGTTGCTGTTCTTGACTCTTTCTAGAAAACTTGATATTTTCCTGCATGAGAAGACTGTAATGTGCATGGTTCAATTTGGTTTGAATAGTGAGTGGTAAAGATGCCAAGAGCTGATTAAAATGGATGCAGGGACTCAGATGCTACCAACTATTAGGTCATTGGAAAAGTCATGACATATTTTTTTTGACTTTTCCAATGACCCAATATTTGCTCTGTAATATGATGATATCTCTCCTGCAGCTAACATTTTCTTGACATATACACCACATTTCTACAAAATTCACCTTTTTTTGTGTAAAGTTGTATGAGTTTTGAAAATGCATATAGTTGTATAATCTCCAGTCCAATCAAGATACAGAATCCTTCTCCCTCCCAGATCCTCTCTGCTTATTTTGGTCAATTGTCTCCAAAGACCCAGTCCTAGCAGCCTTTGAGCAGATATCTGTCCCTGAAACTTTGCCACAATGTCATGTATGTAGGATTATATAGATGTAGCCTTTTGTGTCCTTCTTTCAGTTATCATGTGTTTAAGATCCATTTTATTTTGCTATTTTGTTGTACATATTAGTAGTTTGTTTCCTTTTATTGCTGAAAAGTACTTCATTCTAATAGTACAGAACTGGGCCAGCAGGTGAGGGTTAAGGCAGCTGAATTCCAAATGGGTGACTGGGTGGTTTGAGTCAAAACCCTGTGGCTTGAAAACATGCCAGGCACCAGGTACATATATGTGTACATACAAATCCTAAGAGAATAGAGAGGAAGCGATTGTGTGTGGCCATTCCACTGGGTGGTTATTTCTCACTTTTCTGTCTCTGTTTCTCTCTGCTGAGTGCATGTACCCCATAGCAAAGTATAAAAATAATTTTTAAATAAAATATAAAGTATATTCCACTGTATGAAGGTACACAATTTTTTTTTCTTTTTAAAGTCCATTCAGAACATCTGGGGTATTTCCATTTTTTGGCAAAAATAAATAAAGCTGTCATAAACATTTGCCTAAAAAATTTGTCTGAATTTACATTTTTGTTTTGTCTCTAGGGACGACATTTCCATTGTAAACAGTTCTGTATCTCCCTCATCGGGGCAAAATGCCCCAAAGTGCACTCCAAAAGTCCCCAGGGAAAGTTTGGAAAGAGACCTCATCACAAAACACGTCCAGAGTCAAGGCAAAATTCACTAGCTCCCACACTGCAGTCGGCCTCTCCCAAGTAAAGTCTGATGATCCAAGTAAAGCCTGACCCTCACCCCCAAAAGATGCTGTCTCTTTAAGGCCTAGAGTATGTGTGTTCTTAGTAGATTGATGAGCCCAGGCTGCAGACTCACCTGCAGACTGGGCAGTCTCTAGATCACAACTTGATAAGAAACTGGTAAGCTGTCTTCTAAGGTGGAGTTACCATTTCCCACTCCCACCAGCAAGGTACAAGGGTTTTAGTTGCACCACATCCTTGTTAGTACTTGGTGTTGTCAGTTTTTACTTTCACATTTATTTAAATCATTCTAATAGGTGCATAGTGGTATTCCTCATGTTTTATTTTCATTTTTAAAAAAATTTCCAGAGGTTGTGTGCTTGAAAAAGAGAGACAGGGAGAGCTAAAGACAGGGGAAAGTGCTTCCCCCAATGGGGCATGGGCTTGGCATAGTCCTATTTCCTCCATTTCTTCATCCCACCTGGATTTTTTTTTTCTTATAGGGTTATACACTCACTGGAGAGACAGAAAGAGGGAAAGTAAGAAATCACTCCACCGAGGCAGTGGGGGGCAATATCCCTTTAGGACATGTGCCCTGTGTGCTCTTCAATTTGCTGGGGCTGGGATTTGAACTGTGCCACTTGGGATTATGGCTTCTTATGCACTGTCTTAACCATTGTGGTATGGAACCAGTTGGTTTATTTTGCTTTTAATTTTAAGATAACTTTTCTTTTTTAAGATACTTTTAAAGTTAAAATTTTAACACAGATTTCATATTGCCTCAAATGATGTTCAACAGAATTATTATAAACTTGATGCACAGTGCTAACTTTAGAGTATCATTATTACAGAAAGATTATTTCATCATATTAAGTTTTCATTTACTTTTTCATTTATACAGCCACTACTTATTGAACATCAACTTTTTTTTTCTTAGTAGGTCGTGTTTTTTCAACTGGAGAATTGGTAAACAAAGCAAGGATAATAACAAAGCAGTCTTGTTTTCATGGAAACAACATAGATGATAAATAAAGCCAGATAAAAGGATAAAGAGGTAAGAGATGCTAGTTTGGAAAGTGTGCCTCCTCTCTAAGTGTGTCATTGAACAGAGACTTGAATGAAGTGATATGCCAGCTGATACCCATCTGAGGAAAGAGCAGCGTCCCAGGCAGAGGTCATCTGCAAAAACAAAGGCTCAGGGAAGAAGCATGCTTGGTGTATCTGAAGGGTGACCAAGAGCTCGTAACAGCTGGGGTCACATGACTGCTGGGAAACCAGCTTTCCCAGCAGTGGGGCAAGAACCTTTTATCTTTCAATGAAACAAATCCATTGCTGAGCTGGGCCAGTTATTCTTTAATGCTTTCAAGCACTCTTAAGATGCTACAAAATTCAGGACCAGCAGATTGCATAATGGTTATGTCACTGGACACCCACATGGTTGGCCATGGTTTGAGTCCTGGACCTGGTGGCTTAAAATTCACAGGAGTCCTATATGCATGCATGCCTAAAATCCCAAGAGGAGAATGGAGAAGGGACTGTGGTGTGGTCATCTCCCCTGGGGGATGATTTCTCACTTTCTGTCTCTGTCTCTCCAGTGAGCACATACATCCTATAGTAAAAATCTCTCTCTAAAAAAAAAAAGTCATAAAATTGTTGTATATACAACAGTGAGTTCTGAGCAGCCCCATTCAGGGGATAGTATAACTGAAGATTTTCTTCTCAGACTTCAACCTTCAGACCCCAAGATCCAGCCAGGAAAGGCCAACCACAAGCCATCTGCACTTAGGTAGTGAGTGGCCCCTTTAAGGGAATAAGACAACTGAAGATTTTCTGCTCAGACTTCACCTTCCAGACCCTAAGATCTAGCAATGGAAAAGAATAACTCCTCATCATTTATACACTGTACGATGGAACTTGTGGAAATGTCAGATGAAGAATTTAGAATAGTCATAGTGACAAAGCTAACAGAGATGCAAGAGAAGAAAGACAACGAACTCCAGGAGATACAAGAAAAAAGAGAAACTGAGTTCCAAAAGGTGAAGAAGTTCTTGAATGATCTGAATGAGGAAATAAATACCATAAAAAAGAATAAAATGGAACTATTAGAGATCAAGGCTGTAATACAGGAAGTCGAAACCTCCCTTGAAAGTATTTAAAGCAGATTGGATCATGCAGAAGATTGAATCTTGGATGCAGAAGACAAAACCGCTTACTTAGAAAATTTCACCAAAAATACTGAGAAAATAATTCAAAAAAATGAGAATAACTTATGAGTGATACTAGATACCATTAAATGCTCAAACATCCAGATTCTCCAGATTCTCGGTATCCCAGAAGGTGAAGAAACTAATAAAGGCATTGATAATTTATTCATGAAATCCTGGAAGAAAACTTTCCAAACCTAGAGAGGCAATCAAATATCCAGATTCAAGAAACACAAAAGACACCACATAGAATCAACCCAAGAATATCTTTTCCAAGGCACATAGTAGATAGATTGATCAAAACCACAGAGACAAGACTCAAAAATTGGCAAGAAAGAAGTGTCAAGTTACTTTCAAAGGATATCCCGTGAGGCTAAGATCAGACCTGTTAGAAACACTGCAAGCAAGGGAAGAATGGGAAAATATATTAAAAGTGTTAAGTGAAAAACAATTGGGACCAGCAGTTAGCGTAATGGCTATGTCGCTGGACTCCCATGTAGTCGACCGCGATTCAAGTCCCGGACTCAGTGGCTTAAACTCACACCAGGTGTATGTATGAGCGTGTGCCCAAGATCCCGAGAAGAGAATGGAGGAGAAGGGATTGCAGCATGGCCATCCACCCTGGGGGGTGATTTCTCGCTTTCTGTCTCTCTGTCTCTGTCTTTCTGGCGAACACACGCATCTATAGCAAAAACAAAACAAAACAAATCTCTCCAAAACAAAATCTCTCCGAAAAACAATTACCCAGCAATTTATCTTTCATTTGGGAAGAAAGACAAAAACATTCCCAGATAAATAAAACCTGAAAGAATTTACCAACACCAGACCAGCTCACCAAGAAGATATGAAGGGAGTGCTATACCTGGAAGGTGAAAGTTAGACACACAGAAATAAGAATACAAAAACAACCAAGAAAATGGCCTACTTAATGGTAGGACAAGTCTGGAAAATTTGATAATAACACTAAATGTTAACTTCCAAAATTTAAATGCACAGATCAGACCACAGCAACATTACAAATTCAAAAGAAGAGAGATTAATTACATGAGACTGAACTGGTGAAATAAAATATAACTTTTGACTAAAACAGTACTGATTTTCTTCTGTCCTTTTTTTCCAGATTTAGGGATTTTTGTCTTCTCTTGAACTGTTGATCTACCTACTATTTGAACTGAATCCTAACCTTTTGCCTGGCTTTAAGTCTTAAGCAAATTTCCCTTAACATTTTTTGATTTTGATTTATTAAAACTAAAACTGTTTTGGGACCAGCAGTTAGCGTAATGGCTATGTCGTTGGACTCCCACGTAGTCGACCACAGTTAGAGTCCCAGACCAGGTGGCTTAAACTCATGCCACGCATGTGTGCGTGTGTGCCCAAGATCCCAAGAGGCGAATGGAGGAGAAGGGATTGCAGTGTGGCCATGTCCCCTGGGGGGTGATTTCTCGCTTTCTGTCTCTCTGTCTCTTTCTGTCTTTCTAGCGAGCACACGTGCCCTATGGCAAAAACCTCTCCAGAAAAAAAAAATGCAAAAACACAAAAAAACAAAAACAAAACTAAAACTGTTTTTCTTGAAATTAAACAATGCATTCAAAAATACCTATTTAATGACTGCTATGAGCTCTATAGCCCCAGCTAGGAGCTACTTTGTAGTATGTTGATTCTACTCACTGGGTTTTATGCCTAAAGTCAGACATGTGTTCATATATATGTACATATCAGCTTCACTTGCTATTGAAAGCACTTAGATTAATCAAGATTTTTTGTTACTCAATAAAGTGTGAAAAAAAAAAAAGCATGTAAAGCAACTGTAAATATCAGAGACAGTGTGGGAAGAGGGAGGAAAATGGTAGAGGATGAGAGGTAGGGAACCGAAGGGGGGAAAAATAAAGAAGCAAAATATATAAAAAACAAGAAATGGAAAATTACTTGTTGATAATAATATGGTAATATCCTTGACTAAGCCAATATACAGTGTATTTTCGATGGAGAAATCTCATCTTGCATACTGTAATAATGCACAGTGAATAAATGTAAGCAAATAAATTTAAAATTAAAAAACACTTTTTATAATTTTTTTTGAGAGATTTTTGCTATAGGGTGCATGCACTCGCCAGAGAGAGAGAGATAGAAAGTGAGAAATCACCACCCAGGGGGGCTGACCACACTGCCATCCCTTCCCATTCTCCTCTTGGTATTTTGGGCATGCACGCACATGTGCCCAGAGTGAGTTTTAAGCCTTCAGGTCCGAGATTCAAAATTGCAATCGAATACGTGGGAGTCCAGTGACGTAAACATTATTCCATCTGCTGGTCCCTCTCTTACAGTTTTTGAAAGTTTAGTCATTGGCTTAATGAATGCTTAATTGCTGACTTATATTTTTATAATAGACTTAAGATCCGGCATGCACACACACACACACACACACACACACACACACACACAGACACAGGAATGGAAGTCATAAAATTTTGTGTAATCTTACACATTTAACTTAATGGTGATTTAATCTATGACTTAGCAAACTTTCTGAGAGTTTTGTAATCTTTTGTTTTCCACTCTGGGATAGAATTCCTTGTTAGTATTTCACAAATAAATTGTATAATGCCTATTTAAAGCAATAGACCGCTGAGAAGAAGCAGTGATGTGAACTTGAGTTAAAATTACTGTGTGGCATCAAAAACACAGTAATATGATCTAATATAATCTCCAATTCTCAGAAGACTTCATTGAATGTTAAGGTATTATTTTCCTTTTAATAAAGATTTTACTGGACTGATTCTTATTTATTTAGCCTCCTTTTACAAAAAAGAGAGATGGCTCCTAAAGTACAAAAAAATCATGTTTTCTCATTCATAGGACATAGTTTGCATTTTCATTTGGTTGGATGTGAAGGAATCTTACATTATACTGTATGTCTACTATAATCTGGAACTCTTGTAACTGATTATTAGAAAAGTAATGGAAAATAATGAAATTCTTCTAGCCTTTGTGGAAAAAAATTCCCCATTATGAAGGAAAAAGAAAAACGTATAAAACACCAGGTTAAAAACACAGTTGGGTGGGAAGGTCGAGAAGGCAATGTTTAAGAGCAACCCTGTAATTAATTCTATCCCTTTTACAGTGGAGAGAGTAGGAGTGACATCCCTAGATAAGAAAGAAGGTGACATTTTTGTATCTCCTGGTAAACATACTAATGACTTCCCTCTGCTAAACTAGTGGTATTTTTGTAGCAGAAGAGTCCTTATCTATGGAATGCTTTCAGCAATATGTGCGTGATTTAATGATGCTTGTTTCTGGTTAATAAATATAGAACATACTTATTTACAGAGAACTCACTTTTGACAGATATCACATAGGAACGAAACTTTCTGCATATGAAATAGAGATATTCAAAACAATGTTTTCATGTACATAATTTTGAAGCTTTGTATACAAACCCGGATTATAATTCATTCTAGTGTGATAAAAAACAAACTACGTGGGAACCAGCAGTTAGCATAATGGCTATGTCACTGGATTCCCACGTAGTCAACTGCCGGAACCCGGTGGCTTAGAACTCATACTGGGCGCGTGTGCGTGCGTGCCCAAGATCCCGAGAGGAGAATGGAGAAGGGATTGTGGCGTGACCATCCCCCCTGGGGGGTGATTTCTCGCTTTCTGTCTCTATGTCTCTCTCTGTCTGTCTGGCGAGCGCACGTGCCCAATAGAAAAAAATCTCTCAAAAAAAAAAAAAAAAAAAAAAAAAGAAAAGAAAAGAAAAGAAAAGAAAAGAAAAGAAACAAACTACGTGACTTACGTAGAGTTTGGAATATCTGCTTTTTGGTGTCACTCGATTACCTGTGTCCTAGAAACTACCCTGTATCTCAATGTGGTCATAAGGATGAGCTAAGAGCATAGAGGACAATTTAGATCTTGGGGATGGGTTGTGATAAGAAGTATCAAGCTACCCTTATCTAGCTCTGCCATGTCATGCAGATGTCAGCTGGCTGAAGAAAGTTGATCATAGATTTTCCCTCATGCATGTGATAACCAGGTTTGAGTCTCAAGTATAAAATGCAGTAGTTACAAAAACAGATAGAATCAGGAAACACAGGTGTGGTACAGTTTATGAATGATCAGTGATGGTTTAAACAAAAGCAATTTAAACATATAAATAGAGGCCAGCTGATAATTGCTATTCAAATCCCAGTTAGAACCAGAACAATGCTGTAATACTTACAAGATCAATGAAGCGAATGTAATTTTAATGTTAGAAGCAAAATATGAAGAGAGCACACATGCAGGGAAATGTGTGATGTGCACCAAATCCTACCATTAGTCTGGGGTTATTCTTTGTAGACATGCAAAATATTCTGTACATGCAAATATACAGAATTTGCCACTGAACAAAGGGGTGGTAGGTAGAATGGCCATGAATCATTTGGATGTTGGTGCTTTGTCCTTGGACAATTCTTGTTTTTTAGACTTTGTCTTCTTGGGAAGAAGCCACAACTGTATTTCAAGATGGATTCAGATGGATAAATGATTTGTTAGGGGCCTACTTTGGGATGCTCCCTGTCCTGGGGAGTATGAACTCTGTTATGGGTTCTTCAGGGTTGGTCTTTTTGACAAAAGGTGGGGGTGAAACTCATAAATGTGAGCACTCAAATGAGGGGGCTGAGGGATTCATGAGTCAGAGGGCCCTTGTAGATAGATATTCAGAATTTATCTGAATCATATGCTTTCACTCCACTGTGACATTGACAGAACTCAAAACTGGGCACATTAATCAGAAGGGGAAGCCTGGCAGGATATGGGAAAGATGAATGCTACTAGGACTGGTGAGGAAGATACTGTCTACTCCAGACTATTGAACTGAGAGGATTTCTCACATGGGGAATTGAGAGTTAAGAGAGCAGGCCCCAAGACTAGTGATAAGGAACAGGGGAGGCTAGTCTGTCTTTAAATACCCAAAGACTGAAAGGAGAATTTCAAATGCAAGCTTGGACATGTTAAAGACTTACAACTGGGACCAGCAGATGGTGCGATGGTTATGTTTCTGGACTCCCACGTAGTCGACCATGGTTCAAGTCCCAGACCCAGTGGCTTGAAACTCATGCCAGGCGCATGTATGCACATGCCAAAGATGCTGAGAGGAGAGTGGAAGATAAGTGATTGTGATGTGGCTATCCGTCCTTGGGGGTGATTTCTTGTGTTCTGTCTCTCTGTCTCTGCCTCTCTGGTGAGCGCATATTCCCTATAGCACAAATTAAAAAAAAAAAAAAAGACATACAACTACTTTCATTTTTGTATATTTAATACATGATATAAATAAGGTCTGAGGTCATTACAACAAGTATTACAAAAAAGACTGCTTGCCTCTTTCCAATAGTTCAACATCACCCTCAGTTCCACAAAACATTCTAAGCTATTCTGTGTTTTCAGAGTCCTACTTTTGCTTTTTTTTTTAAAGAAGAGAAAAAAAAAAAAGGGCACTGCAAAATCCATCCAGGTGGTCTTCACACGTAGCAAATGGACACTCAAGGGCTGGGCTGCATGAAGAAAATACTAGCACATGGGAATCTTTTTTTTTTTTTTGAGAGGTTTTTGCTATAGGGTGCGTGCACTCATCAGACAGACAGAAAGACAGAAATCGAGAAATCACCCCCCAGGGGAGATGGCCATGTCGCAATCCCTTCTCCTCCATTCTCCTTTCGGGATCTTGGGCACGCACATACACGTGCCTGGTGTGAGTTTTTTAAAGCACCAGGTCCGGGACATGAACTGCAGTTGACTATGTGGGAGTCCAGCAACATAGCCATTATGCTAACTGCTGGTCCCAGCACATGGGAATCTTTTTTATTTATTTATTTATTTATTTTGAGAGGTTTTTGCCATAGGGCGCGTGCGCTCGCCAGACAGAGAGACAGAAAGTGAGAAATCACCCCCCAGGAGAGATGGCCACGCCGCAATCCCTTCTCCTCCATTCTCCTTTCGGGATCTTGGGCACGCACATACACGTGCCTGGTGTGAGTTTTTTAAAGCACCAGGCCCGGGACATGAACTGCAGTTGACTATGTGGGAGTCCAGCAACATAGCCATTATGCTAACTGCTGGTCCCCCGAGCACATGGGAATCTTAAACACCATACAGCAAAAGTGTTGACGATGAAGAGTGGTGGGACAGAGTCTAGAACAGAAGTCCTGAGACATGTTGATTTTTGAGGATAAGAAGCTGAATCCTATTTGAACTTTAAAATAATTCCTAATTGATGATTTTTAACAAAGTTTCCACCTAGTATCACTGCACTGCCAAAGAATGATCTGCCGTGTAGCCCGGGCAGCACCCTCTGTGAACCTGGTCACTTTAAAGGCAAGAGGAGACATTCGGCATCTCAACCTGCTCTTGCTGAGAATAGAAATTAGTCCTGCCAGGAGCCTTCGCTATTTGTCCTCAGTACAGCCCTCCGTCTCCCTAGATGTCCAGCGTGGCTCGGGCACACGGATGACTCCACAGGCAGTCAGTGGCACTGAAATCCCCAGAAAGGACTTGTGACTGTCTCTTTAGATGTAGCTAAGCTGAATCTGAGTATGTGGACTTCTTTTACTATGCCCCAGGCCTGCCTCCTTATATCTCAATGATACCAGTAGTCTTCAGAATTGAACCTAGGTAGAGTTCATTCTTCTGCTTAACCAAAGATGGCCACAGAACTACCGAACATGACTTTCAAATGTGTCTCATTGAGTTCTTCTTCCTCTCCTCCCATGGCCCCTGGGCAGGTCTACCTCAGTCCCCCCACCCCCTTCTGGCATCCAGTCTCCTCGTACTCTCGGGATTCTCCGTAGAAACACCAGATTACCTTTCTGTAAATACTACTTTTACTAAGTCAATTGTCTATTTCTTTCCTTAAATATATCCTTGTTTCTTTAATGCTTCTGATTTCTCTTGCACAGCAGTGATTAAAGAGGACCCCTAACTGGCAAAAATGGAATAGGTCTTTCTTCAGCATCAGAAGCTGCGCTTGCAGACCACTGACTGGCCTTTTGACCAGAAAAAAGTGTTTATACAGCTAAGAGTAATTTACACTCCACGGGGGAAGGTCTAGTGTCTTCCTTCTAGAAAATGTGAGTACAACTTGATCATGCTGACTTAATTTTTAATTTAATAAATTGATCCTTAAAAGTCTTTCTTTGAAGGAAACGGCTTCTACCAAAACCCCCAGGATATTAGAATTATTTTCCATCATGTGTATATCTATCTTTTTTAGCTTCTTGGAAATATTACTGGGGATTTTGTCCAAAGCAAAACAATTCTGACCAATAAAAATGTCTTTGGAGGTATGGATCAGATTATCAGAAAGCATCCCCATTTGCATGTCTGTGCCTACACACAGTAATTGAATTGCTTTTGTTAATTATATGTCATCAAAAAATACGGGCTTAGATGAAAGTGTATTTTAGACTAAGATGAAAGAATAAGGTGAGACATCAAGGGACATGGACTGTCATCCTTCAGATTTACCTGTGCTATGGTCAACAGCAAGTTTAAGCCAGTTTAAAGGGGGCAGTCATGGCAAAGAATGCTCCTGCAACTTCAAAGAGCCGATCAGATGTCGTACTAAGATCAAGTTCTCCCTCTAATAAGTCCAGTTTAAGGCAGATATAACTAACATAACATAAAAAGAGAAGGATATTTGGGGTATTGATTTCTCTCCAACAATTCTTTCCTCACATGAAATCTAGTCAGAGACTTGGTTCCACCGTTTCCGAAAGAGCGAATCATTAGATCTGTGAAGTAAAAAACGTGGATTGAAAATGTCTAGCTCTTGTCGAAATATGACATTGAATATAATGTGTTCCAAGTACAGAAATATCTAGCAGTTATTCAACATATTAAGTGCACTTTGCATGATATGTTCACAACATTTTAAAAATTCTATTTCAATAAATTTTGCCCTTGTTTTTATTTATTTGGGATCAACTAATATTTATTGAGTATCAACTATGTGTCAATGGCTTACACAAACCATTTTGTACGTAAGCATTATACCAACCATAAGGGATGTGAGACAGAGAGGATATGTTACTGGCCTAAGATGATCCAGTAAGAAGAGCAACATGGGGGTTAGGCAGACCATGATGCAATAGCAATACAGCTGGACCCGTATGAGAAGGCCCGAAGTTCATGTCCTAAGACCTCCTGTACATGCCAGGTATTACATGTCTTTGATTCAGGCTGAGAGGAGCTAGGGGGTAGATCACAGCATGAAGGCCTTGTTGGAGGTACCTGCCTCTCTCTTTCTCCCTCTCTCTCTGTTCTTCTGTCTCTCATGGAAGAAATAAATAATGAACTTAAAAAAAAAAAAAGGAAATCTGGGCTTTAATTCAAATTTATGTATTCCAAGTCCAAGTTTATTAGATGACATCCCACTGCCTCCCTAGAGATAATAGATGTTAATTTACTATAAAGAGAACATAAAGACTGCTTATTTAGTGCTTAACAAACATGAAAGAATAATTTTATAATCATTTAGCTCATAGAGTAAAACATCTCTATGACTTAGTTTAACAATGGTGGTTGTTTTTATTTGTCTTATAAAAAGGAATGATCTTATAAGAAGGGAGGTAACAGGCAATGTCTATGTAATTTATGACTCAAGGAGTACCAACCAAGTGCTCCTTCCCAATCAACAGCTCTTTCTCACCCCCCTATATTTTATATATAATATATAATTAACATATATAATATATCTCTAGTGGGAGTGGGAAAAAGATATACACACACACACATATATGTATTTATATATGTTTTTGCCATAAGGCACATGCACTTGCCAGAGAGAGAGATAGGGAGTAACAGAAGCAGAGAGAAAGTGAGGAATCATCCCCCGAGGGGATGGTCACACTGTAATCCCTTCTCTTCCATTCTCCTCCTGGGATTTTAGGGTATGCACATACACACACACCTGGTGTGATTTTCAAGTCATTGGGTCTGGGACTCGATCTGCAGTTTGCCATGTGGGAGTCCATGCCACATGCTAGTCTGCCTTCAATATTTTTTAAATCTATCATTATAAGTAAATTGTTTTGGAAAATCACATTGCACACAATAAAACTTCCTCTGGCTCTTCATGCTCACTAAATTAGAGTGACATAGAGGTTAGCTCTCATTCCAACTTGGAAGACTGACAGTGTTTGATTGGAGCTTTGTAATGAGTAGAATTCTGAGGTCATGCCAAGGTTCAGTAGGCTCAATTATCCATGTCAGTTAAAGGAAAGGGCATTTATTTATCTTCAGTATATTAAACTGTGCAATCGCTAACACATTCATGTCAATTTATCTGATAGCTTTTTTTTAACTCTTGAAAGAACCAAGGAAGGGGAGGAGTGGATGGTATAATGGTTAAGTAGCTGGACTCCCACATAGTCAATCACAGTTCAAATCCTGACTCGGTGGCTTAAAACTCATGATGGGCACGTGTGTGTGTGTGTGTGTGTGTGTGTGTGTGTGATTGTGTGTGAGTGCCCAAAGTCCCAAGAGGAGAATGGAGAAGAAGGGATTCTGGCATGGCCATCCCCCTGGGATTTCTCCCTTTCTGTCTCTCTCTCTCTGGTGAATGCATGCACCCTATTACAAAAAAAAAAAAAAAATATCTCACTCTTAAAAAAGAAAAGAGCCAAGGAAAGGATAATGCTAGCACTAGGATGAACATACAAGCTATTTTGCATACTTACTAAAGCACTGGGGGGAACAAAAGGGAGTCTATTAACAAAATGCCTGGACAATATACATAAACAGCTAAGGTGTGGTATCATTATTTTAGCTCTGAGGAAAGACAAGTCTCTCACTACCAAGAATAGATATTGAAGAGTTGCTTCTTCAAATAAGTCCACCAAAGTTTTTTTTCTTGATGCTATTGTTTTTTTCACAGCTATGGTTTTAATGAGAGCATTACCCCATCAACAAAGAGGAACAGGAACAGTTACACCTGGGTAGAATTCCAGATACCCGTAGGGGTTCAGTATAAAACACATGAAAGAAATTCAGTTGGTTTGCAATTGTTCAGAGGTTGATTATCCAACTAGTGCATTATCTTTTAGACCCATGTTTTGTTTCTTCCACCAGTTAATTTAGCAATATATCACTTCTGGTAAGAAGGCTTGATGGGCTATTACATGAAATGAGTTTGGGGAGTGACCTAGAGATTTCAATTATCCATATTACTCTTATTAGAGGTTGACTGTGAAGAACGGTGATTCATCTAGACAGCTTCTGAGATATAATCATCCTGTTATTTTTGCCTCTTTTGTACAGAACATACACTTTATGTGCATTTATGAACATATTGATCCTCACTTTCTTATTATCTGTGATTAATAAGATCAAGAAAAGGGGATCAATGGTCATTGAAATTAGCTTGCACTAATATATAATAACAAAATAATAAAGACATGAAATTATTTAATATTCGATGTCTTTTTGCTGAAGTTTACATCCTAGATACAAAGAAGTACATGTTGTTGGCTACTGTTTTGAAGGGAAGGCAGTCACAGACCACACAGTGTGTGATATGCAACACACACAGCAGCTAATCTTTTCAATGCAAATATTCTATGAGAATAATTATTGAGAAAGTATTTAAAAAATAAAAGGGATGCACTATGAATATTTTTTAAAATGACCAGTGCAACTTTATTAACTTACAGCAACCTTTACTAAATTTGGTTGACTAATTTGTTCACTCATTCAAATACTGTCTTTCAATTTTTTAAAATCATGAAAGAGCATGCGCACACACACACACACACACACACACACACTTGACAGTGAGCGAGAGCTCACAGGGTCATGCCACAATTCCCTTCCTCTAGTCCTCTTGCCCATTGGATCTTAGTCACTTGCGTGCATATCTGGTGTGTTTTGGGTTAATAGGACTGGGGACTCGAATCAGGGTTGCCAGGTGGGATTCTGCTTCTCTTGTTCAGTGCATTGACTTTGCATCATGGAGCTGGCCTTATTCATTTTTTTTTTTTTTTGTGTGTGTAGAGCATGTGCACTTGCCACAGAAAGACAGAGACAGAGAGAGAAGGAAGTGAAAAATCAGTCTCCAGGAAAAATGGCAACACCACAACCCCTCTTCTTTATTCTCCTCTTGGAAACATGGGCACATACACACATGTGTTCTGTGTGATTCTCAAGCCACCAGGTCTGGGACTCAAGCCATGGATGCAGCCATGTAGGATCCAGCTGCCTTAATCTCCATGCCATCTGCTGGCCTCACTCATTCAAAACTGTTTTTTTTTTTGGAGAGTTTTTTGCTATAGGGCACGGTGCGCTTGCCAGCCAGCCAGAGAGAGACAGAGAGACAGAAAGCGAGAAATCACCCCCCAGGGAGGATGGCCACGCTGCAATCCGTTCTCCGTTCTCCTCTCGGGATCTTGGGCATGCACGCACACGCGCCAGGTGTGAGTTTTAAGCCACTGGGTCTGGGATGCCAACCGGTTGACCACGTGGGCGTCCAGCGACATAGTCATTACGCTAACTGCTGGTCCCACTCATTCAAATCTTGATCATCCTTCAGAGCTTCAATTAAGACCCACTGCCCCACTGTTGCTTGTTGCCATCACAGGACCAAGGTCTCTCTTGGCCTTAGCCTTTAATGCTCATAATACTTGTTTTTCACCTAAGTTACATGCTCTTGAGATATTATTCTACAATTATGTAACATAATTGTTTAACTTATGAATTATTATTTTACTTTTCCATAAAATTATCTATATTTGATCATTTTTATCTATTAGTAATGATTAATTTCATATGGTCCAACCTACTAATTGTTGTTTTAAAAATCATTTTGGAATGAGTATAGTTAAAACTTTAGATTTGTATTTGCAAATATAAACACATTAATATATAGACATACAAATATATATGCTACATATACACACAGACACACACACACAAATGAAGCCATTTAGAAGTGATGACTGAGTTGTGGTTTTAATTTTTTGAGTAGATAGCCCCAAATAGCTCTGTCAATTCAGTAGCTTTTAGATATGATTATTTTTAAAGAAATACCTCTTCTTTCCCAAGGAAATAACTGTAGTTGAGATAACAATTATAGATTGCTCAGTATGTTAATACCTATATTGAATTATTTTTCTGAGTCACCCATATATTCATTGCTATAATTATTCTGTAGGATATTATTAGCATTATGTAATCTTTGAGAGCTTATCACATGCCAGGCACTGTTGTAAACATTTTATATCTATTAACTTGTTCAAGCTTTACTTCAACCTTGTGAAGTAAGTGACATCATTATCTTCATATTCTAGATGAGGAAATTGGGGAATGAAGACTAAAGCCATTTGCTCAAGAACACACAACGGGTAATGATGAATTGGGTGTCAAATTCAGGCAGTCTGGCTTCTATTCTTTCAAACCACATGAACTGTAATCAATAGGAATGTATTTGTCTTTAAAGTTAGAATGAATTAATAATCGTTCAGCTTTGTGAGATGTACAATATCAGGAAAGACTATGATTTGAAGCTGCAGAATTGAATAGAAGACACCTAAAGGCTTGGACACCTGCAGTTTTACCTCTTTGATAAGTAATGGAAATCATTTTTGAATTACCATACTGCCACAGTTTCTTGCATTAAAAACAAATTCAGGACTAGTGGGTGGCGTGCAGGTTAAGGTGCTGAATTTCACATAGCCAACTGTGCGATTCCAGTCCCAACCCAGTGGCTTAAGGATCAAGCTGGGCACATGCCCATGTGTGCTCAAAACCCCAGGGGGTGGGACAAAGAGAGGAGAAGGAATTTCCATGTGGCCATCCCCCCTAGGAGCAGATTTCTCACTTTCATTTTCTTTCTTTCTCTGTTTCTTCCTGGAAAAATACATATTCCCTATAGCAAAAACTAAAAGAAAAAAAAAAACTGAAATGTATAATACTGGTTCTTCTATAGAAATTTTGTAAGAGAAGAAAGAATAATAGATCATATAACTTGTGCTAATAAGAGCCCTTGATTAATTTGGTGGATTTATTTTTATGTGTAGTTATGAATAAACAAATGTACACAAACACTTTATAAAATTAGGTTTTATGCTCTTTTCTATAGTGATTATATGTTTTATAGTGCAGACATTTAATTTCTTTAATATTTGAAATCTAGAAAGTTATACAAAATCACACAAGTAGAGAGTAAATAAGGGTATTTAGCTGAATACCATAATCAATAAGTGGATACATATATTATGTGTGTGTGTGTGTGTGTATATATATATATATATATAAATATATATATGTATATACATATATGAATGCATGCATATAAGGTATAATTTATTCATATACATAATATATATACATATCCAATATGCATTATAACAAACTATGTTGTAATTTACATCTATTCTTTTTTTGTAACTTAAATTTTTTTGAGAGAGAGTTTTGCTGTAGGGCTTGTGCTCTCACTGTAAAGAGAGAGAGGAAGAAAGTGAGAAATCACCCTCCAAGGCGATAGCCCTATCTCAATCCCTTCCCCTCCATTCTCCTCTGGGGGTTTGGGGCATGTACACACATGTGCCAGGCATGAGTTTCAAGCCTCTGGGTCTGGGATTCTAACTGCAGTCAACATGGCACTAGGAATCCAGTGCCTTAACCACTATGCCACCTGCTGGCCCCTGTAATTTAATTTTTAATTTATTTGCAATAAAGAAAAATAATCCAGTGTGATTTACTCTAAGTTTGAATGAGAAAGAACATGTTTTTCTCCTAGAAATCAACAACAAATAGTGACAGAGCATTAAATGGAGAATCAGCATCGAGAGTCTTTTGTTTTAAGTGTCTAGGCTTTTAGTTGGGTTGGCTGGAAAAATGAGATAGTTAAATTAAATAATTTTATGTTGTCTAAATGACAACTTTGTGCAAGTATCTTCAAGCAGGATTATTTATCAGTTCAAAGTCAATATTCTAGGAAATGCGATTCTGTTTCCCTTAATAAAATAAGCCAGGCATATAGTAATTCTTTTTAGGAAAATACCAAAAGGAGAACACACATGAAGTTTGTAAGATGCAGACTTTGGAGCTGAATATAATAACTCGAATCATTCAAAACCTGTGAAGATTTTTTTCTGAAAGGAGATCTAAAAAGCTGTCATCCATGCCTAGGCTTGTGAAGAGGGACTGGCGGAGTTCAGGGCTGATTTGGTATGGCAATGGAGGCTTGTCATTTTCAAGTTATATTTTCCTGAACTGCTTGAATATTCTGATTATTTCCATAAATTACATATTTTTTAAAGAATTATTTATTTAATTTTATTTATTATTATTATTTTTCAGTGTGCTACAGGATACACGCACTCACCTGAGAGAGACAGAGAAAGAGAGACAGGAAAAATGAGAAAGCAAGTCACCAGGTCCGAGACTCAAACCACAGTCGGCTATGTGAGAGTTTTGTGCCTTAATGCCACCTGCTGGTCCCTGAATTACATAGTTTAAATGTCACCAGGGCCATTTAAGAATGCCAAATCTGAGCCATTTTATTGTTTGCTGTTGTTTCTACTTTAGAAAAGTGGCCTGTCAGATCAAACCCGACTAGTGCCCAGGTTCACCCGGGGAGCAGAAAGCGGCGTTAGGTGAGGTTACCTTCTTACACGCTGTGATGGCGCCTCCTAGGCCACTCCCCGAGCTGTCGCTGCTGCCCTGCTGTGTTTCTGAAACTTCATACATCAGGGGCGACTCCAAGTTGCTGTTTGTGCCCCAAAATACAAAAGAGAACACATTCTAGTGAGTCCTGTCTCTGTTTATAAATGAAGCACAACATGCTTTATTAAAAATCGTCCTTTCATATTGGATTAAACACTGCAAACCCACCTGCTGGAACCAATGTTTCCTGGTTAGACTGGCTCCTGTGATGACTGGAACCACCATGGACTAACCCATTGTGAATATAAAATTGCAACCAATGCCTACAGAGAGTTCAGGGGCATGGTTGTGTCTGACTTCTAGCAGAGTTAGCATCTTTTTCTAAGCAAGCAGTTTGGGTTTTGTTTTAGATTTTTGCCAGAGCGTACATGTGCTTACCAGAGAGACAGAGGCGAGAGAGAGAGTGAGAGAGAGGGAGTGAGAGAGAAATGACTTCCCCCCAGGGAGAATGGTCATGCAATCCTCCTCCATTTTCCTCCTGGGAATTTTGGGCACTCACACAGGCATGTCTGATTCAAACCATGAAGTCGGCCATGTGGAATCCAGCCACCTTCACCTCTGTGCCTCTTGCTGGCCCAGCAAGCAGTTTGAAAATTTGAATAAAATATTTTTGGTTGCTACATTAATTCAGCTCTCCCAATACCAACACATAGTAAAAATACTCATTTTATTTTTTAAAATGAGCATAAAACAATTTTAATGAGGAAGCAGCATGGAACCATGGAAACAACAGGAACTTCAGAAAATTCAGGTTATCTTTATCATCTCTGTGCCCAGAAACAGTTCCTTAACTTCTCTGTCTCCCAGATTTGAGACTTATTATCCTCCCCCTCCCCACTTCTTCTAAATCTGGGTGGGTTCAACTATATGATAGAATGTATACATATTTATAAAGATTTAAAATTGTACCTACATTTTTAAGAAACAAATTGAAATGACCAAACTTGCTTTTCACAATATGACTCAAAATTTAAGATTGAGTCTAATTTAATACAAAAAACCTCTGAATCTTTTAAGTATTTTAAAATATTTCCCTTTTGAAAATATGATAATTTGGAATTTTAAAAGGTATTGATGTGTCAAGTCTACACACTTTGTATTTGATCCTGTCCACCACATAAAACATGTATAATTCTCTAAAATACATGCTTTTGAATATGATCTAATAGTTTTGCATGCAATTTTCAATTTGAGATGTAGATTATTTCTCTTAAAGGAAGAACCAAGTAGAAGGTCAATTAAATTGACAATATTTTCCTGATAAACATATAACCCTCATATTACCAGTACTGAATTAGTTAGATTTTGTCACATTGAAATTAGCAGTAAGTCAAATAGTGTATGAGTATAGTATTTGGCATTTCCATTATTAACTAATATAAATGGCATTTAAAAAGGACTATTAATTGTGCTAAGTAAAAGTTTATAGATAAAGGCAAAAGTTCCATGGAATAATTTAAGTAAAATCTGTGTTATGTTAAATGTTTATGTATGTATACATTATTTTCTGTGTAATCGTTACCTTGAGGAACCTATAGATTGAACCTAATGCATGTGATGGAATAACACTGTTGTCTTTCTAAACAAGGAAAAGAACAAAAAGGAGAGGAAAGAGAAATGACAGAGGAAAGAGTAAAGGAAGAAATGAATGAAAGAAAGGTAGGAGGGAGGGAGGGAAATTATGAAAGGAAATTGGCTCTTGCAATGTGTTACAAAGGGCTTGAGTTTTCAGCCCCTACTTTTACAGATTTCCTGCAACATGGGGCGTAGACGTTTTTAAACTGCGGTTTAAGTGTTACTCCACCTCAAATCTGGCTGCTCTTATCACACTAATGCTTTCCTGGCCACAAAACAGTTAGGCTTTTACCCATAGACCACACTATTTCTAGGCTTCAAGTCATTTACATATGGAAGAGACACCGCAGACCAAGGTAGCATTTGTCTGCGATAACTGGATTTGAGAGTCAAAAACAACTATGTGATTCCTCCATGTTCTGTTGTTGCTATGTCCTCTGGAACGCTCTGGTATGCTATGGGGGGTCCCTTCTATGCAGGCCATTCTAGGACATGTCAGCACATCCCCATGTCTAGCACATCCCACAGGGATGGTGACATCAGGAGTGGAAAATAGAAGATTGAGAAGCACAGTTGAGACAGATTTCAGGCTTCTCATTTCAGGCACCACACAATAGAAGTGAGTTAGGAGTTGGTGTAGTGGTTATGTCACTGGATTCCCACACGGCCAACCATAGTTCAAGTCTCAGACCCAGTAGCTTGAAACTCATGCAGGGTGTTATGATGCCCAAAATCCTGGAAAGAGAATGGAAGAGAAGAGATTGCAGCATGACCATCTTCCCTGGGGGATGGCTTCTCACTTTTCCTTTCAATGTCTCTGTCTCTCTCTGGCAAGTACACACGACCTGAGGCAAAAAACTCTAAAAAAAATAAAACAAAACAGTAGAAGCATTCTTCAGTTTCTGCTCTGGAGGAGAATCACATCTACTCTGGGCAGAGTTGGGGAGGTCCAAAATCAGGGAGTGATGTGAAAATAGAGGAGTAAAGTTCAGACTTCAAAATTACTTATCTATAATATAGCATATTTTATATGGTTTTACACAGACAGACTTGTAGAGTATTTTTTATGCACCCAGAAGTTTATAAATTGCTGAGCCCATCTAGTAGAAGAGAGAAATGACAAGTTTATTCATTTTGGTAGGAAAGTCCTTATGTCTCTAAGATGAATAAGAGATCCTAGTTGAAAATGAAGGTGCTGAAAGGAATTTAAAAGTTTTATTGATTGCCTGCAGGATTAGCTCCATTTACTCTAATGCTAAGCCTATATAATAAAATTAACCATGTATATAAACAATATATATTTGCTTGTTAGAATTAAGTGAGGAGGTAGAGTCACATAGTAGGATTAAAATCAGCACATTACTTAGTAACAAATGTGATAAAACCCTACCCACCCGCTTTCGAAGAAAGCTAAAGTATCTTATGTCCAGAAACTCATTTTAAATCACTTTGATGATACCTACTACGTCTTCTTCCTCCAAGAAAATATGTAGGGAGGCTTATTTTTTAAGTCATATGATGTCGGTATGAATTTCTTGCAGGAAACTTTACAATAGGGCCCAATCCATTCCTAGCCTTTCGAATACAGATGAAATTTATTCTTTTAAGTTTTTTGTTTGTTTTTGCCATAAGACATGTGTGCTCACTGGAGAGAGGCAATGAGAGAGAACTGAGAAATCAACCCTCTGGGTGATGGCCATGTCACAATCCCTTCTCTTCCATTCTCCTCCTGAAATTTTGGGCAAGCATGCACACGCATCTAGTGTGAGTTTCAAGCTGTCAGATCTGGAACTTGAACCATGGTTGGCCATGTGGGAGTCCACTATGCCACCTGCTGGCCCATGGAGATGGAATTTTTAAAATATTTGTAAAGATGTCATCCCTGGTCCCTAGAGAGACAAACACTTGCTGCTACAAGATGAGGCAGAGATGAAATTCATGCATTTATTAAAATGAGCTCAAAGTGACATTTAAAGAACCACTTCAAGATATGATACAGCCTTATAACTTGCTTCTAATGGGAACAAGGCTGCAAGTTCTTCCCTGGGACATTTTCTTTTGATTTTGACAAGTGTTGACAACATTTATTAAGCACATCCGTTCAGACAGATTTCATGCTGAAACTGTTAAATGTGTTTCAATGAGGAGGTAGATAAAGGTGGGACAGAAGTTACAAAAGCAGAATTTGAAGTAGCGACTTTAATCCAGTTTTCTATAAAGCAGCCTTCTTTACAGAAAAAATGTCATCCGTGAATAAATGAGGTGCTGAGTTGCCACTGTACTGTCATCACCAATGATCCATGCAGTGTGGATAAGTAGGTCACCAGCAATAGTGAAAATGGCCCAGGGAATATTCAGTGACTTTTCCCAGAGACAGGGTGAGAAGTATCCAGTTACTGGAAATTGAGGCGTCCCTCTATTGCTGCTCAAAGTTTGGTCCACAAACCAGCAGTGTAAGTATCACGGGGGAGCTTGTTGGATACCCAGGAACTCAGGTCCCTCCTTAGAACTGCAAATCAGAATCTGCATTTTGACATTAAACTCAGGTAATTTATATACCCATTAAGGTTAGAGAAGCACTTATCTTACCTGGTAAATAGAATATACTTCTTATTTTCCCTTGGGTCTTTGTACATGACATTACTTCTTTCAGGAACATTCTTTCTAGTTTCCCCACTTCCTCCTAGATAATTCCTACCCTGTCCTTTGGGTCTCAGGTTATAAATGACCTCTGGCTTCTCCCTTCTTCCTTCTCCTTGCCAAGGAGGCCATACTTCATTCCAGTATATCTCCAATGTCCCAGACACACACAAACACCCTTATGTTCACACCTCTCCCCTCGCTGCGTATTCTCATGGCGACCTCAACCCAAGAACCAGGATAGGTCCTCTTCTTGTGTGTGTGTGTGAACAACTTCCTAAGGAGCACCCCAAGCCATATCCCATAATAGCACTTGTCAAAAAGGCATATGCTAGGGACCAGCAGTTAGCGTAATGGCTATGTCACTGGACTCCCACGTAGTCGACCGCGGTTTGCATCCCAGACCCAGTGGTTTAAATTCATGCCGGGTGCGTGCCCAAGATCCCGAGAGGAGAATGGAGAAGGGATTGCTGCATGGCCATCCCCCTCTGGGGGGTGATTTCTCGCTTTCTGTCTCTCTGACTCTCTCTGTCTGGCGAGTGCATGTGCCCCATAGCAAAAAAAAAAAAAAAAAAAAAAAAGAAATATTTTTTTTAACTTTTTTCCCTTCTTTTTTT
>NW_006159525.1:9462195-9483099 GCF_000334495.1 Tupaia belangeri chinensis | reverse complement strand
GCTCCCCTTGGCGTGGGGTGAGATTGCCCCCAAAAGAAAAAAAAAAAAAAAAAAAAAAAGGCATATACTTTTAGACTGTTTGCCTTCCTTTTTACACTGCAAGTTCTAAAAGGGTGGGCACTCCTGAGGACTTCGGTTGGTGCAGGGCCGTGGTAGACAGTAGTAGATGCTCAATAAGCATTTATTGAGGTTACTTGTTCTTATCTTTCTGAGCATCCTGCTGTTTAAAGATTAGACACAGCAAGGTTTGGAGTCCATGCTTTTTTTTTTTTTTGTAGTGGTGACAGATGGTAGGATAAGCCACATCTGACGAGATCATTTAGAGAATTTCCCAGGATAGTTCTAATGAAAAGGGATCCCGCTGCTATTGTTGCTAAAATGTAAAGCAAACACTGTGCAAAGTTTAAACACTTTTAACAGATTCTGAAAGATAAGATTTGCTCTTATCTTCTCCCCATTTAAAGAACAGTTATTTTTCCAGAGAGAGAGATAAATGCAGTAATTATTATTTGATTATCTTAGAAATATTAAGGATATCTACCGGTGAGCTTTATAAGAAATCCTTTAGTCTCAACATTAGGAAAAAACTATCCTCAGATCTGTCAGAAGACATCTTGCATAAGGAATTTAGATGCTGTCATTAAAGTCAAATTAATAACAGGCTACAACCAAGAATTTAGAGGATTTAAAAATATGCTTTCACACAGTTTAAAATGAAAGTTTGTTCAAATGAATGTCCTTATTTTAACCTCATCTAAAGGATTTATCTGTTATGCAAAAGTCAGGGGTTTAGGTCAGTATTTCACAAACTGATTTGGGGCCTGTTGGGGCACAGTGGTGCAATTAGACTCACACAGGAAGGCCTTGAGTTCACAACCGGGGGGACCCTTGAGCTGCTGGGTTCACACGTGTGTGTGCCTGTGGTGCCGCTGGTTGAGAATTGTGGCATGAAGACCCTGTTGAGGATGCCTCTCCTTCTGTCTCTATGTCTCTGTCTCTCCTTTTCTTTCTCTCATGGAAGAAATAAATGACCATGAGAAACTGATGAGCGTTAAAACTTCCATGACCTATTCCTGTCATTTACCAACCTGTGGGCAAAGACTCTTGTGATCAAACTTCAGTCAAGGTCCTCTGAGCTTTCTTCTCTACTAGACATGGACCTTGGTCTGTTGTCCCATTTTACAAAGATCCTGCTAAGTCAGTTTACCAAGAGTCCTCTCACCCTGATAGCTGATCACCATTTTCATCACCCCACCCTAATATGTAAGTCCTTGGTCTTTCTGCAGCAGAAATCCTATTAGATCAGTTTAACAAAGGTCTCCCTGTCTTTGATATCTCCTCTAAGTAATTTTCTATCCCTGGAGCCCCTTACTCAGCTGTTAGCTCGTAATCGTCACTTGTCCTTTTGTCTTTTGGGTGGAGTTCAGTTCTTTACTGATGCCGTTCACCCTTACTGCAGTAGCTGGCGTTTATCTTGCTATTTGTAACAAAATTTTAGAGCAAATTGTTTTTTACAATATGTTTTACACTGTGTTACCTGATTTCACTTCCTTGGTAAGAAGTTTATGTGTCTTTTTCCCCTCTCAAACTCATGTTTTTCCTTTTAGTCTGGAAAATTCATGTCATCTACGCAAATTAAATATGTCAACAACTCCTCAATGGCTGAAAGAACTATAAAGTCCTCATTAATGTTATAAAGTGGCCAATCTTTTATTTTCCTAAATTGAGAACATTAGGAAAACAAACCTAAGTGTGTCCTATGGCCTACTTGCTAACAAAGTCAAATTTCACATGGCTGGTTGATTTGAATTCTGGTGCTGGTTGCTGGAAAATCCTGCATGATGCAGAAGTGGAGGAGAAGAGATTGTGGCATGGTCTCACTCTACTCAAGAGTGCTTTCTCCCTCTCCCTCTTTGTGTCTCTCTGCTTCTCTCTGGTGTGTGCACCCACCCTTGCTAGAGAGAGACAGAGAGAGAGAGAAAGTGAGAAATCACTGCCCCCGCCCGCCCCCCCCCCCCGCAAGAGGAATCGCCATGCTGCAATCCCTTCTCCTTTCAGGATTTTGGGCATGCATACACATGCATCTGGCATGATTTTCAAGTTACTGAGTCTGGAGCTCAATCCATGGTCAACCGTGTGGGAATACACCACTTTATTCACCATGCCATCTGCTGGCCCCAGTATATGTCTTTTTAAGAACAGATAGTTGATAAACTTTTATATTATTTGTGCCCTAAGTCAGTGATAATGTTGCTGCAGACCTAAGTTTGGGTACTTTGTTAGGCACTGATAATAAAAAGAATATAAACAGGTCATTCATTATTAATCGTAAAAAAAGTGGCTTGTTCTTAGCAGAAGAATGACCTCACATTATCTATACTATAATGAAATTTTGATTACTTGAAAAATAAAAGATAAAAACAAATTTGATCATCATCTTATTAGTTTATTTGGGGTATAATTTTTAAAAATAATTATTTAATTTAAATTATCATTATTATTTTTTTTAATTCTGCTATAAGATGGCTGTGCACACCAGAGAGAGAGAGAGAGAGAGAGAGAAAGAAAACTGCCTGGTCTAGGACTTGAACTATGATCAACCCTGTAGGAGTCCCACACCTTTACCACAATACCACCTGCTGGCCCCATGTGTGATATAATTTGTAAATACTAATGGCTGACAAATTTTCTCTTTTTAGCACTAGTTTTGCTCAGATCTTTATACTGAAAAATTATACTGACTATATACCTACTGATATGTGCTACTAATAGAAGAAAAGGGTTGTACTTTCAAACAGAAAGCTATTGGTGATTATATACATCTGCTTTATGTCTAAAGTAACATTGATTGAATAAGCTTCTGTGAGTCATATATGTGCTTTACACATTCATATATTATCTCTCATTAAAAAAGTGATGGCTGCTAATGTCCCCATGGTTTAAGCACTGCTTAATGAAAGCCATTAAGAAGTGGCTTTCCAATCTCAGTCCTTCACCCAGACCTCCAGAGGTTCTTCTGAAGCTAGAATACCTTGTTAAGTAAAAGAATTAAGCAAGAGGGCATGACGACTTAGCTCTTTTCTCCCCCCTCCCCACTTTCTTTTGTTAATGAGGGCTGAGAGGAAATTTTTCACAATATGTGTCCTACAAATGGTGTGTGCAAATATGTTATTTTTAATTTTTTAAATTATTATTCATACATTAAATCGCTGTACAACATTTAGATTGTGAAGAGACTTTACCCAGCATGATAGACACTTCAGTCCAGCCCAGCTGAGAGCACTGTACACACCCTCGTCAAGAAATAATAAATCTTATCTCTTTCCCACAAGTGTCTTACCTCTGTCTGCACTCTATGGTAGAGACTGAAAGACTGGAGAACATAAAAGCATTAAAAATTGTAATGGACACTAGAGACAAAGTGCAAATGTTCAATTTTAATGTAAGGCCAAAAGTATACTTAATTGTTGCTAAGTTAATGTTCTATAAGTGTGTATTTCTACTAGATGATCATAGAGAAATACATATCCCTATAGACTCCATTATGGAAATGTGCTAGATGGATGTCATGCATGTCACTACATTCTGCTGCGTGTGACTTTGTTTCAGTACGTTCGGTGTGTGTGTGTCATGACCACCTCATGCCTCTGCTGTTTCTTTTCTTCCATCTCACCAAGCATCTTATTTTGTTCTATGGTCTTAATAGTACGTCCAACAAATCTGCCATTATTTAATTTACATCAGGTGCTTAGCCCTCTATCAGATGTTTACACAGTTGTCTAGTTTAGATATGCATAGTCTTATGTAAGTCATGTTTTACATAGTTGTTTAAATGACAAGTTAAGGATTAACGAGGTTAACATATATTCCAGTGTGAGATTGCTGCTAAATGATAGATCTAAAATTTTCACCTGCTGCTCTTAATTCTATCCCATGTCATTTTCTGCTAGGACCTCTAACATTCTTTCCAATTCTTTCCTTCTATGACCATGTTAGGGAAATGAGTCCAAACGTAGCCAGTCTCTAGTGCTTTAGCATCCCAGAAATCTAAGTTCCAGTTTCCTTTCTACAACTGACCAGATAGACAAACGTGGGCGTATTACTCAGACCTCTACATTTCCTCATCTGCAAAATGCCAATGGTGACAGAAGCTTTTTCATGGCACTGTTATTTTCGACAGGGCACTGTTTTATAAAAAGCAGTAACATAATACCCAGGAAGTCCTCAGTGTCAAGCTGAGAAAGGATACATGTTAAAGCCTGTAAATGTACTAATTCTTGACAGTCCCTTGGTAGGTAGTCAGCACATTTCAGTATTAAATTGATGTAACATATACAGACCTTAGGAAAATATGCATACAATTCTCATTATAGGGACATTTCTGCTGTCCTCACAAGTGGGTTTCTAAAATATACGTGCTTAAAAATTTTCACATTTGGGCTGACTCTTGGCTGTTATCATGAGGTTACAAAATGAAGAAGAAGAAATTATTTTTTAAATACAAAAGAACACAGAATAGGGACCAGCAGTTAGCGTAATGGCTATGTCGCTGGACTCCCACATAGCCGACCATGGTCCGAGTCTCGGACCCACTGGCTTAAAACTCACCCCGGGCGCGTGTGCATGCATAACCAAGATCCTGAGAGGAGAATGGAGGAGAAGGGATTGCAGTGTGGCCATCCCCCTGGGGGATGATTTCTCACTTTCTGGCTCTCTGTCTCTCTCTGTCTGTCTGGCAAGCACACGTGCCCTATGTCAAAAATCTCTCCAGAAAAAAAAAACAAAAGAGAGGCCATAGAATTCATAATTCATTCAATTAATCTAAGACTACATGAAGATGTGGCCTGTTCAGGCACATAGTCTTTTATCTATCAACACAAGAAAATATTAAGATAATTAATGCAAAGCACAAAAGCTGACAGAAGATAGATCTGACATGGCAAAAAATCTGAATAAAAAGTGCTTCTAGAGGAAAGTAGTTACATTGCTAAACTGCTACTTTAACTAGCAAAAAGTTAATATAGGATTACGTTAATAAATACAGTTATACATCACTTCACAGAGATAAGTGTTTTGAGAAATGTGTCATTATGCAATTTCACCATTGTGTAAACCTTAGAGAAGATACTTATACAAACCTAAATAGTGTAGCCTACTAAACACTTATGGTGTATGTGAGCCCAACATAGGTGTGGCTCATTGCTTTAAGGTGTATAACTTTATATAAGAATTATTTTCTTAAAGTATTTTATGTATTATTTTCCTTCTGTTTCTGTCTGCTCTCTTAATTTGCTCAAAAAATTCTGGGAGTTAGGCTTTTATGGAGCATCAGCTGCATTTACCGCATACACCATATCATGGAACAGGATTGAGGAAATGTTACTGGAGGGAAAAGGACCAGCAGATGGCATAATGGTTACGTTGCCAGAGTCCCACATGACCAACTGCAGTTCGAGTCCCATACCCAGTGGCTTAAAATTCATGCCAGGCACGTGTGCACGGATGCCCAACATCCTAAGAGGAGAATGGAGAAAAAGGGATTGCAGCATGGCCGTCCTCCCAGGGAGTGATTTCTCACTTTCTGTCTTTCTGGCAAGGGCACTTTCCCTATCCAAAAATCTCTCTTAAAAAGAGAAAAAAGTAAAGGGGTGGAACCTAACTTGAAACATTCATGTTAATAATCTACATTTAGAGATAGTTACATGAAAATAGCACAATGACATATAGGGTACTACAGAGGAAAGATAAAGTTGTTTGTGAAGAATGTGGGTGTGTACCCTTCACATGTACCCAGTGATTGTCATGTAGACTGGAGTTTCCTGGTGTATAAATCCACATGACTTTTCTGAAAAATATGTGGCCATGTTTTTCATGACTGTTATTACACATGCCTTGATTAGAAATCTAATCAATGCTTTGATTAGAAATCTATTTTAGAGGACACCAAAATATACAAGACTAAACATCGTTATTAATGGAGTAAAATTAACAATTGGCAAATACCAATAAGTACACTGATGGAATTAATATGCAGACACTAAGGTGATGCCTTTCCCCCCTCCAAAAAAATGTCATGAGAAGATGCTCCCATGTTAATAAAACACAGTTGAAAATGAAATACTACACATACAACCATCAACAAGGGTGGCATCTTTTCAAGAGACCAATCAGTTTATTTCTCTGCTTAATACCTTGCATGAACTCTGCCTTTCAATCCAAGATACATTGTAAGTCCTTGGCGAGGACCACAAGGCTTTCTCTGTTTGGGTTCCCTGACACCTCTGTGACCTCGTCTCCTTTGCATTCTCCCTCCCTCACCTCACTCTGGCTACATTGGCCTCCTTGCCATTTCTAGAACAGGCCAAGCTATCTTAGGGCCCTTCCCAGCTGTCGCCTCTGCCTGTGGAGAATGCTTTGTGCAGTGATCTGCTCACCTCACTTCATACTCCTTCAGAGCTTTCTCAGATGCTACCTTCTTCAGACCACCTTATCATTTCTGCCTTCCCAATGTTTCCTACCCTCCTCTATGTTTCTCAGTACCAGCATGATGGTTTAACATTCAGTAGAGTGCTTTTATTTCTTATGCTTATTATTTACTTGTGTCCTACCCTGTCTGTCCCTCCCCCAACTCTAGGTTACCAACTCCACTCCATGGATCCAGTTATCTTTGTTGTTTTGTCGAGAGACATTCCAAGTCCAAGAACAGCGCCTGGCATAGAGTAAAGAGCTAAATAAATGCTGAATGATGAGGTAATTAAAAGATCAATATAAGCAGGGCCAGCAGGTGGTGTAGTGCTATGCCACTGGACCACCACATGGTTTGAGTTCCGGGCAGGTGGCTTGAAAATCACAGCAGGAGCATGTGTATGCATGGCCAAGATCCCAGGAGGAGAATGGAGGAGAAGGGATTGTGGTATGGCCATCCCTGCTAGAGAGATGATTTCTCACTTTCCCTCTCACTGTCTCTGTCTCTCTCTCCAGTGAGTATACACACCCTATACCAAAAATAAGAAAAGAAAAAAAAACCCCAAAACCCCCAAACCTTTGAAATAAACAAATATATATGAATACATGCACAGTTTTATATACACAGAAACTTTAAAGTGTTAACAGCAGCTACCTTTGGGTAATGGGATTATTTGTAATATTTCTTTCTTGTTCTTTTCCACAGTCTCTATACATTTAGCATACATTATCTTGTGATATAAAGTTCTTTATTTTAAAATGGATGATCTTTAGAAATCTAGTGCTTATGAACATATTTGTAAATGTAAGATTCGGTTATGCTTACAGTACTAAAGAATGTCCTTTATTATTAAATAAATTTTTTCAAATAAAATTAAATTCACAATCTTAACATATAGGCTACTGCTTTAATAATGAGTTCTTATAAGTCCCACCAAAGGTAAAAGACAAGTCAGTAAAAGTGGACTAATATGATCAGTAGAGGTGATGAAACCAATAAAGCGTTAAACTCAAGTATTTTCTTGTGGTCAAAGCTCCAGGGCTTCCTGAGAGGAATTACTGTGAGTCTCTATCTCACCTCCCTTAGGTCTCTGGGGGATGAGGCTATTGAATGATTTCATAGTTGTCGTGAAATGATCACTCCCATGGAGCACTTCACTGATTCTAGATAATAAGACTTAGATCAGGAGCGAGCTAAAGCTCTTGGAGGCTGCTGGATGGGTTTCTGGAACAATTTAAAACAACCTCTTCAGCTATAAATATGGATCATGTGAAAAGGAGAATCTCCTGATGTAAAACAGCCAACACTAATGGCTTCATTTTTCTTTAACTACTTTAATGGACTCAAGAATTTTGTTGAGATGCTTACTGGGTGGGCTTAACATTTTTTGTTTGTTTTAGCATTCAGGATTTGAACCCGAACCAGGCATGTTGGAATGTGATGTAAGACTATTCCTTGTGAAAGGGCTGGGGAGCTCATCTTGCCCAGGTCCTTCCTGCTCGCAGACGTTTTGGCAAGGGTAGTAGGATTTAGCCAGTGCCTCTTCTACACGTGCCTGTAGTTTCTATTATTACAACTCTACATTGTTTCCACATCGTTCAAGTAACTTAATTACCTAGTCATAAATGCATTTTCATTTCATGACTTTAAAAAGTAGTTTGCTAAATGATAAATAATAATAATAATAATAATAATAATAATAATAATAATAAGGAGAGGGGTCAGCAGGTGGTGCAGCTGTTATGTTGCTGGACTCCCACATGGTCAATCATGATTCAAGGGCCAAACATAGTGGTTTAAAAATTACTCTGGGTGCATGTGCATACATACCCAAGATCCTTGGAGGAAAATAGAGAAGGGATTGCTGAGTGACCATGCTCCCTGGGGAATGATTTCTCACTTTCTACCTGTTTCTGTGTGTGTGTGTCTCTCTCTCTCATGAAAGCACAGGTGTCCTAAGGCAAAAACTTCTAAAAAGTTAAAAATAGAGTAAGCTAAACAGAGATAGTTGTATATCCAAAACATTTAGCAATGAGGGTATAAACTCACAAACTGGGAGTCAGATTGGCTTGCACAGTATTAAAATCTTTTATATTTGCTCCCCATTCTTGAAAACTAGAAGAATGACCCTAAAAAAAGAGTGGGTTTCTGTCTTCTCTGAAAAAGCTGGTAATCAAGCTACACTGGGTGGTAGTGGGTGAACTTGTGATCCTTCTAAAGCATGCCTTCTGAGCCTGCTGCAGTCATTTTTATTACACATACTGACCTGGAAAATATTTGGTCATGTGATTGCCAGAAAACAAACACCCCAGACATATTTTTTTTTGTCTAAGGTTTTCTTCTTTAGACAATATTTTGTTCTTGTAAAAGCATTAGCGAAGTTTTCTGGTTTTTTTTTTTTTTTTCATATGACTTTGTTTATTTGGAGCGGTTTTTAGGTTCATAACAAATTTAAGAGGAAGGAACAGAGAGTTTCATGTGTTCTATGTCCTTTCCATATTCAGCCTTTCCCTTTAGCAACATTTCCCACCACAGATGACATTTGTTACAACTGATGAACTGACACTGATGTATCATCTCCCCAAATCCATAGTTCATAGCAAGGCTTGCTTTTGGTGCTGTAGTTCTGTGCGTTTGGAAAAATATGCAATGGCATGTATTATTTTATCATATGGGGTATTTTCCCTACCCTAAAGTTCTTCTGTGTTCTGCCTATTTAAACCTCCCCTGTCCACTCTCAGGTTTTTAGAATACAACTATGCCATGGGTGAGCTTTGTTTCTAGCTTTATCTATTGTTTAATTTTCATTGCATTTTACTATAAAGTACTTGAATATAACTTTATTAGAGTTTGAAGAGGGCTTTTTGCTGTCCTAGCAGCAAGCGAGCTGTGCAGACAGCTAAGAATAAAATTGTTTTTTTCCTCCTGTTGTGAAGACTGTAAAAATCACAATTCAGTAAAAATGACTTCACCTATTACTGTTAATAAGTCTCCATTTTAAGACATATTTGCATTTCAAACTGAAAAAAAGAAGGGCTGTATAGTTTACTTGGGAATGAATTAAAGGTTGCCAAGTTTCAGTTCTAAGTTTGTTTAATTCTTGAGGTGAGAAGAATAGCTGACTCACTATTAAACCTTAAAAATATGTAGAAAAGGCCTGTCAACTAAATAATGCCCAATAAATGAGGTAGCAATATTAAGTACCCTGTTAACAATTTTTTGCTTTAAGTTAGACAACCTTTAATTCTAAATTTGTTTGTGACTGTCTATTGTCATGGTATACAAATATGAGTGAGCCTATCAGATAGATAAATAATACAGATAAACCACGAGTGGAACTTTCATCATTAATTTTTGATCAATTCAAATTGCATGTGAATTATACTTGTAATATTTGAAACCAGTAGAATGAAGTGAAGCAATGCATAGCAGCATCCACACATTAAATGCATGTGCCCTATGAGAAAACTAACAGCTCATAGAAATATGTCAAAATTTAAAAATTTCTTATGCTATGTGACTTGTGCAATGGGAGCCAAAAGAATTAAATTGGGTCCCCATCCTGCCACTTTCACTAGTTTGAACTTGAGGAAGTTACTTAATCTTCCTAAGCCTCAGCTTCTTAGTCTTTTAAATGGGACTAATACTATTAACATGATTTGTCATTTCTGAAAGGAGATCCTCTTACTCAATAGCAATAAACACAATGCATTGAATACCTGCTTTACCCCAGTCATTGTGACAGAACCTGCACCTCTGCCACTTCAGATCCTCACAGTATCACAGCAGGGCAGGAGCATTAGCCTAGCAGATTCACAAAGAGACTGAGACTTGGAGGGTGGCATTTTCTAAGAGTCACACTGTCATTTGAGAAGCTTATTTGGGGGAATCAACCCAGATGAACCTGATTCCAGTCCCTGCTTCCTCTTGAATACCCTGTTGTCTTTACATGGCATCATTTGCTTTTGTCACATGCTGTCTTAAAAAGGGTTTTCTTTTCGTCTGGTGCTCCTCTTTTACTGGGACATGGGGGCCCAAAAAAGAGCAATACCAGTCAGGTTTGCAGTTAGCACATGGTGATGTCTGGCTGGCTGCAACAGGTGAATGGCTACTTCTGTTGGGAGGAGAGGGATGCTGGAGCCATTGAGCTAGTACTACCAACACACTGCCAGGCCTATGCTTGCCTCCATGCAAGTGGAGTAGATAATATTCTTTTCTGTGAGTTGAGAGATGAAGAAATCTCTGCCTGACTAAAAATGCCCTGCAATCCCAACATTGTTATCAGAATTTCTTGATGCTGAAATTTCTACTAATATCTTAGGGTCACTTACACTGGAAGAGAGTACCAGGACATTGAAGGGATGGACACGGAAGAGGGTAAAGAAGAGGTAGATTTTGCAGTCTAACAGAAGTACTATAAACTCTGAAACTATAAGGTCAGCCTCAAAACTTGAGTGTTGGGATTGCAGGAGGCTTGGGATGCTGGAATGAAAGACAACGCCCTGATCATGGTTTGTCTTTATAATTCCCTGGACCCCATGCCCCACACCAACCTGGATTCCTGGGAGTGTCTCCTGGCGGGCAAGGCAGCAGAGAGGCAGGTAGGTGAGTTTGGTTCAACTACCCACATGGCTGATGAGAGGGCCACACCCACAATAAAGGAGTTACAAACACCAGCAGATTTGGAGAGGAAGCAAAAGAGGAAAAGGGTGGGGGAAAAAAGAAACAGAAGTTTTAGTATCATTTAAGAGGAAAGGCACAAGTTCAGAGCAGGCTGCTTAAAGAACAGGGGACCCCAACCCCTGGGCCATGAACTGGGACTAGTCCATGGCCTGTTAGAACCCAGGCACATAGCAGGAGGTGAGCAGTGGGTGACCTAGCAGAGCTTCATCTGAATTTACAGCCACTCTCCTTTGCTGGAATTGCTGCCTGAGCTCCACCTCCTGTCAGATCAGCTGCAGCATTAGATTCTCAGAGGAGCCCCCAGATGGAACTGCCTAATTGTTGGAAAACAAGCTCAGGGCTACTGCTGATTCTATATTATGGTGAGTTGTGTAATTATTTCATTATATTGTATATTAGAAAGTAATACTAATAGAAATAAAGTACACAATAAATGCAATGTGCTTAAATCATGCCAAAACCATTCTCCCCCTCTCCTCCTCCATGGAAAAGTTGTCTTCCACCAAATCGGTCCCTGGTGCCAAGAAGGTTGAGGATCACTGTTGAAGAACAAAAGTAACTAGATAGTGTGGTTGTACCAATAACAACAATAAAAAATAAACTCATAAAAGAGTTTAAAGATTCTGTGTCTATAATTGAGATTCACACCTTTGATACATCAAAAGGACCTTTATTTATGTCTTGTAAATAAGACACTTGGGCCTTCTAACCTGTTTTATGGGTACCTACTGATGAGGAAAACACACTGTGTTTCTTAGAAATAATGTTTAAATAGAAGAATGAAGCAAGACATTTTTATGGACATTTGTTCTACCTTTTTTGAATGCCTTGTAAATAAAGTTTCTATACAATGTTTATCTGTCTAAAGGATATAGAAATGCAGTATATAGATGTAAATACCAGATATAGTGTGTGTGAAAGAGGAGGGTCTGAGGAAGGACATTTGGAGGAGAGACAGGGAGGCAAAGCATTAATGGCACAAACAGGTGTGGTAGTATCTGTTGAAGATATATCGTAGTTTTATCAACAATACTAGGGAGAAATGCTCACCTGTTGAAATATCCATTTTGTAAGACAAATAATAATGTGATTGAATGTATGGAAGAAAATGAAATGAAAATTAATAAATTAATTAATAAAAAACAATGTTTATCTGTAAGGCCTGCTGTAGTCCCCTTTTCAATACAAATCAATAGTATGTTACCTTACATCAAAGGCTATTAATTCACGGTAACTATGAAGAAAACAATGAAATCGGTATATATTGAAGGAGAAGTGAATAAATGGCCGTAAGTGAAATTATCTTTGCTTCTCATAGCCTGATAGTCACTGGTAAATCATTACAATTCAAAAAACTTTTACTGTGTTAATGAAGATGTCAGAGAAGAGCTATGGTAATAAAATGTATCAGAGATGTCAAAATAGGAAAGGCACAGAAGCAAACAGATAACATCATCTCTTGGAAGTCTGGAGACCACGCAGAAGCCTGGATTTCATTTCCAGGTAAATCTGAATATGCATGTTGGATGCAGTTATGTGTGCCTGTGATCCTAGCTCTTTGGGAGTCTGGAGCAGGTGGTCACAGCATAGTAAGACCTTGTTGAAAAATCTCTTTCTCTTTTCCTTTATTCCCTCTTTTTCTCTCTTACTTTCTCTCACAAATGAAAAAATTAAAGCAGTAGATAACTAGTGTGGAGGCAGAAGGGAGGAACTCCAGATATGAATGATCAATCATCTGTGGAACATAAGATCTTTAATCTAAGCCATTACTAAGATTTATTATTCTGGGGCCACCAGATGGGGCGGTGGTTTAGACTCTCACATGACTGACCACAGTCTGAATTCTGGATCTGGTGGCTTGAAAATCACACTGGATATATGTGCGTGCATGCCCAAAATCCCAAGAAGAGGATGGAGGAGAATGGAAGAAAAGGCCATGGCCCCTGGGGGCGTGATTGCTCACTTTCCTTTTCACTGTCTCTCTTTGTCTCCAGCAAGTGCACATGCCCTATGGTAAAAATTAAAAACAAAATGTTTTTAAAGAGTTATTACTCTCTCTGGAAAGGTCTTGCAAACTTTCTTTGAATTTACTCCTGGAAAATTTATGTTTATTGATAGTATTATAAATAGTTGCTTTTTAAATATTTAATTTTGATTTGTGACTAATAAAGAAATTCAGTTTATGTAAGTGTTTTGATTTATAGTCAGCAAACATATTCACTTAGTAGGCCTAATAATAAATAATTTATTTGCACATTATTGTGGATTTTCTATGCATACAGTCCAATAAATTACAAATACTGAAAGTTCTGTTTTTTTTTTTTTTCTTTTCCAAGTGTTTTGCTTTTTGTTTTTCATTATTGTCTTACTGCATTGCTAGGATCTTTAAGAAATGTTGGGTAGAGTAATGTAAAAACCTTTGAGAGTTATGCCTCCACATGTTACTTATATTCTGTCTAGGATTTTGGTAGATACTATTAGGTTATGGAAGTTCTTGGATATTTTTATTCTGCTAGTGCTTTTATCCTATTAATTGTGAAAATTTATTTATTTTTTTTTTTAGTTAGTTTACTTTTTTGTTTTGTTTTGTTTTGCTATAGGGCCTGTGTACTCACTGGAAAAAGAGAGAAATAGGAAGAGAAGGAAAGTAAGAAATCATACTCCATGGGGATGGCCATGTCGCAATTCCTTCCCTTTTATTCTGCACTCAGGATTTTGAGCACACATGCACACGCACCTGGCACATTCTTCAAACTACCATGTCAGGGACTCTACAGGGTCATTCATATGGAATCCAGCACCTTAACCAGCATGCTGCCTATTGGCTCAAAATAATGTTGCATTTTAATTAAATGTTGTTTTTGGATTTGTTGAGATAGCCATATGGGTTTTCTCATTTAGATTGTTAATTTTATTATCAAATGTTAAACCAATGTTGAGTCATTGAAGCAAACTCAATTTGTAACATGATAAAGTGATTTTCAAGGTGCCAGGTCTGGAACTTGAACTGTAGTTGACCATGTGGGAGTCCAGTGCCTTCACCATCATGCCACCTGCTGGTCCTAACAATATTATTTTTGATATATATTGTGAGATCCAGCATGCCAATATTGTGGTTGGAACTATTTTCCTCTGAGAATACGACTGAGAATCACTGTATTTCCTTCCCTTATCAGACTGGTTCAATCAATTGGTATCAAGGTTCAAGGTTCTGCTATTCTCATAAAATAAATTTGAGGTATTTCTCTTTTTTCAAGTTGCTAAGGGAGTTTATATAACATTGAAATCACCTATTTATCAAATGATTGGCAGAACTCCAGCAAACCATCTGGGAGCAGAGATTTTTCTCTTAGAAGAGTTTTTGATAACAGAATCAAATCTTTAATATTTCTAAATTACTCATGGTTTCCATTTCTTCTTGAGTTATGTTTTTACTCAAAAATGCCTATTTCATTTAAATTCTATGTTTATATATTGATGCAACATTTTTTTACAGTATTATAATTTTATCTGTAGTGTCTGTAGTGATGTTCACTTTCTCTTTTCATTCCTACCAAATTTTTTGTGTTTTTTATCTCCTTTTAAATTTTTTCTTAAAATTTCTGCCACAAGGCATGTGTGCTCACTGGAGAAAGTCAGAGAGAGATAGAGAGGAAAAGTGAAAAATCACTCCCAAGAAGGATGGCCACACTGCAGTCCTTTCTCCTCCATACTCCCCTCAGAATATTGGGTATGCATGCGTATGCATTTAGTATGGTGTTTTTGTTGTTGATTTTTTGAGAGATTTTTGCTGTAGGGCACATGCACTTCCTGGAGAGACAAAGGAAAATAGGGAGAGAGAAAGTGATAAATCATCTCTCAGGGGGATGGCTATGTTGCAATCCCCCCTCCTCCATTCTTCTCTCAGGATTTTGTCATACACGCACATGCACCCAGCATGTTTCAAGCTGGTGGATCCAGAACTCAAACCACAGTTGGCCATGAGGGAGTCTAGTGCCTCAATCACTGAGCCACCTGCTGGCCCTTACACCCCTAGTATGGTTTTTAAGCTGCTGTGTCTGGGACTTGAACATTGGAGTAGCCATGTGAGATTCAACACCTTAACCTCCACATAACCAGCTGTCTCTGTCCCTCCTTTTCTAAATTGTTTGTACCAAGGACTTATCAATTTGATTTACCTTTTTAAAGAACCATTTTTTATTAGTTCATCTTATATAATCCAATGTCTACTTTCTACTACATTAATTTTGGGTGTCATTATTATTTTCTTTATCTTTCATTGGTGTTACTTTGCTCTTTAAAAAAAATCTCAAGAGATAGCTGCTTAGTATGTTAACTGCCATCTTCAGCCTAACTTTTAAAATATGTGTCTTAAACATTGTAAATTTTTCTTTTAAAATGGCTCTATCAACATTCTATAAGTTTTGAAATATGGCAATATTATTATTCTTCTATTGAAACTACTTTCTAATTTGAATTAAATTTTTTTGAAATTATATGCATTTAAAAGTACATTTTAAATTACTATTTATATGGAAAACTTAAATTTAAATTTCTATTATTGATTTCTATTTGAATTCCACTGTACTCAGATAATATCTTCTGCATGGTGTTTATCTTTGGTATGGGTTGAGAAATGCTTTAGAATCCAGAATGGATGGCCAGTTTCTATAAATATTATATGCATTCTCAGGTTTTGGTTTATAGTATTCTAAACATTAAATTAAATTAGTGAGAATACTCAGATCTCCCAAGGCTATTTTTCTTTCTTTTTTTAATGGACATTTTTTTTATGTAGTTCATCATTTTTATTGTTTCAGTTTTGAGGTTATTTTGTTAGTTGAAAAAACATTTAAAATAACATATCTTGCTGATGATTCTATCATTATGTCATAAAATATCACAATTCAGGCAATGTTCTTCTGTTTTAAAATTCTTTTTATGTGACAATATAAGGCTGCATTAGTTTTCTTCAGTTAGCTCTTGCATATCTTTTCCCATCCTACTTTGTATTTGATGTTTTAAATATATCTTGTTTTGTTTGATGTTTTTCAAAATCCAACTGACAAACTTTTTATTTTGTTTGAAGCACTTAGTTTATTTACTCCTTTAATTATAATTTTTATTTATTTATTTATTACATTTTTGCCATAGGGCGAGTGTGCTCACCTATAAGAGACACAGAGAGATAATGAGAAGGAATGTGAGAAATCATCCTCTGGGGGGGAATGGACATGCCACAATCCCTTCTCCTCCATTTCCTCCTGGGTTTTGGGGTGCACATGCACATGTGCCTACTGTAATTTTCAAGTCTCCAGGTCCAGAACTCAAACCAGAGTTGACCATGTGAGAGCCCAGTGCCTTAACCACCATACCAGCTGCTGGTACCTTTAATTATAATATTTGTCAGCAGAAGAGAAGACCAAATTAGAAAGAATTGGTGTATTGCCTGAAAAGCCCTTCATAAAGAATTAAAAGGACTTAGAGAAGCAAGTAGATAATTATTTGGCATAAAGACATCTAGATACTCTGGTAGTCTTTTTTCATGCTATAGCAGCAAGCTATAGCAAAAATGGTAATAATGATCATGATTATTATATGTCACCCCTTAAAAATTTAATACAACTATCTTCATTTCTAAATGAAGGTTAATGTGTAGCTAAAACGATCACATAACATAGAGACTTGATTTTAAGTTATTTTCTGAACTGTACCTTAAAAAAATTTCTTGGCTGTGGGCCCAGCAGTTGGAATAATGGATATGTCGCTGGACTCCTGTGTAATCAACCACAGTTCAAGTCCCAGACTCGGTGGCGTAAAGTCACACTGGGCACATATGTACGTGCGTGCCCAAGATCCTGAGAGGAGAATGCAGGAGAAGGGATTGTGGCGTGGCCATCCCCCCGGGTGGTGATTTCTCACTTTCTGTCTCTGTCTCTCTCTGCCTTTCTGGCGAGCGCACACGCCCTATAGCAAAAACCTCTCAAAAAAAAAAATTGGGTTGAGTAGTGTCCTAATTATGTGTAAAACATGGTCGTATGTATGTAGCACACAGTCTCTTACTTGGGAAGAAAATATCCTTTAAAGAAAGCTTATCCCTATTCAATATATCAAGATACTAAAGCAGAGAAAATACAATATGTGCATTTACTGAAAATCTTATTAAATTTTAAATTGTTGTGTTACAGATTCAACATAACAATATTCTGTCATTGTGTTTGTAGATCTCATTTTGCAATGAAAGGTCAGGTTAGTGACTTGCACACAAAACACAGAATGCATGCTGCTTCCTAGCCAGGTCTAAATGGCTTTCCTCACAAAGCATTTTTACCCTGATGGAAGTTGAGTAGCACAATCCAATATGTTAGGCAGACAAGGAGAATGATCAATCTTTCTTTGACTCTGCTCCAGTTTAGTTTTAAAAAGCAACTTAAAAATGATCAAGTTTTTACATTATAAAATAAAAGACTTTTAAATGATCAGGTTTTAAAATAAAATATAAAAATGGAGAGAAAAATAATAAAATTTTTGCTTTCTCTTTTTTTTTCAATTTGAAATTACTCAACTAAAAATTGATTAGTTAATAAAAAGACAAAGTAGAGGTTATTATTTAAGTCCTAAGCCATGTTTGCAAAGGAAAAAAGATCACCAGTTCTACTATCTGAATAAAAAAGTAAACCAAATCCTTGAAAACATTTTTTTTTTTTTTTGGAGAGATTTTCGCTATAGGGCGTGTGCGCTCGCCAGACAGACAGAGAGAGACATAGAGACAGAAAGCGAGAAATCACCCCCCAGGGGGGATGGTCACGCCGCAATCCCTTCTCCTCCATTCTCCTCTCGGGATCTTGGGCACACACGCACACGCGCCCAGCGTGAGTTTTAAGCCACCGGGTCCGATAAGCGAACCGCGGTCGACTACGTGGGAATCCAGCGACATAGCCATTACGCTAACTGCTGGTTCCCAATCCTTGAAAACATTTTCAAATTGAAAAGAATATTAGGAAGACTTCATAGTTTTCTTCTGTTTTTATATCTGTAGGAGAAATTGTAGTTGAAAATAACTTTTTTGACCCAGCCATGGTGGTATGGGCAGTAAGGTGCCACTGTGCAATACTCGAGCCATATGGGAAGGTCTTGGGTTCAGTTCCCAGGTCCATTTGAACACTTTGGGCATGCCTGAAGATGCCCTGATGGTCCTCGAGGGCTGAAAGGCTTTCCAACTAATATTCATGGAAACTCAAATATTATTCCCTGTATGAATTGCAGCAGCATAAGAAAGTTTCTCACTCAAAAGCTTCTACAATGAATATGATATAAATGTATATTTCAGATTTCATAACTCCATAGAGTCTCAAATAATCACAGCTTCAGAAACCGTGACTTGCTCTTAGAAATCACATTCCAGCCTTTCCAGGGGAAGCAGAGCACGGAATTTGCTGATGTTGTGTTTCATCATTATTAGGACAACATGGCCACGGGCACAGCAGGTTTATGCTGTTGTCTCGTTAGATGCCCCTGAGGAAAGTGAACCTGGAGCAGAAAGTGAGGAAGCCCAGCCAGAATGATTATGTAAGGAGACTTCTGAGCTGCTTAGTACCTTAAACCAGTTGTTCTCTTATTTCTAAGTTTTCAAGAGTGCTGCAAATATATTTTTGAGTGAAATCCTGTAAACTTTATATTTATTGTGAATTATAAATGAAAACAGGCAGCTTTTATGTGACACAGGCAAAGAGGACAAGCAGAGCCTCAAAATTTTGGAGCTGTTGTTAATGGTAGCTCAGGGAGGGAGCACAGCGGGTCGCTTGGTTTGTTAGCCAGTTTCTAGGCAGAGTGAAACTGAACATGTCCTAGATAGAACATCGCCGTGGTTTGGAATGCCTCCCCTTCTTAAGAATTTAAGCTAAGATGTGCCAAGTTTTTTTTTTTTTTTTCTCCTGAAGATCTGTTTTGACATATGATTCTTACTTTAATATATACTTCTAGAGTGTTTACACTATGATTTTGCCAAGACTCTGACACCTATGTCTCAAGTGTAGCTACATCCCAGTTGTGATAGAAGCAGAAAGAGGAGCTGGGTGAGAGCTTCATCCCCATTAAGGTTCCTGATGGGGGCTGTATGTCTGCTGGAATGGCTCAGTTATTCTGTTCTTTGGAATGAAACGTATTGCTTCAATCAAAATTAAGTTTAAAGGCTGACAACAGTAGGCATGATTATACCTCCCAGACCTTCTTGTCGCTAATTCAGATTTACTGCTCAATTTATTTTCTTTTTCTTTTTTAAAATTTTTCTAGAGGACACACATGCTTATCAGAAACAGAGCTAAAGGTGAGAGAGGAGAGAGAGAGAGAGAGACAGAGAGAGAGAGGAGAGAGAGAGAGAAGGAAAATGAGAAAGCACCTCCGAAAGGGTTGGTCATACCGCAATTCCTTCTCCTCCATTTCTCCTGAATTTTGGGCACACATGCACATGCTCCTGACATATTCTGCAAGCCACAGAGACAGACAGAGAGAGAGAGCAGGGAGGATGGTCATGGTGCCATACTTCTTCCTCCAGCTCTCCTGTGTCAGGATTCTGGGCACTCACACACATGCCTGGAGTGTTTTTCAAGCTGCTGGTGCCAGGATTCAAGTCTGGTCAGTCACATGGGATAAGGTTTATTTCTTTTTACTTCTTTTCTTCCTTCCTTCCTTCCTTCCTTCCTTCCTTCCTTCCTTCCTTCTTTTTCTCTTTCTTTCTTTCTTTCTTTCTTTCTTTCTTTCTTTTTTCCTTCCCTTTTTTCTTTCTCTTTATTTCTTCTTTCTTTTTTCCTTTTTCTTCTTTCTTTTTTCTCCATTTATAGCTTCTTTTTCTCTCTCTCTCTCTCTTTTTTAAAAGCTTATTCACTTATTTCAACAATGAGCAATGAGAGAGAGAGAGAGAGAGCACAAGCACCCTTACAGGGTCCTGCTCCCTCAGTCCCTCCCCAGCTGCAGTCAGCCTTGGCCCACGGATGTGCTCTCGTACGCAAGCACAGAACCGTCCAAAGCCGGTCAGTATCACAGAGCATTGCGTGTTAGTGCTGCACCACAATGCTGTCCTGAGCTTCTCATTTTCAAAGGTAAAGTCTTCTAGAAACACACACACACATTTCATTTATTTTGAAATGCCCAACCAAGTGGAATTTTATTCAATTTGTTGATAGTTCCACTAGCCAATCCATAAGCCCAATAAGTAGAAAGAACATAATCCTTCTTAGCAATCATGAAACTAAGTAGAAGCCCCTGTGCACCTTCATTCTTTTGTTCCTTCAACAAACAGCTTCTGAGTGTAGCATTGTGTGAGGTAGTCAATATACAGCAGTGAATAAAACAGAGAACAATCCCTGTCTTTCTTGGAATTTGTGTTAAATTGCATGAAAGAGACAAAAAATTGCTATATAAGAGAAACACATGTGAAATGAAGGAAAATCACATTTAATATTACTCTTCAAAAGTATTTTCACATGGGTTTGCTAGTTTTCTCTGCACACAAATAATGGGAATTAGGTCACAAAACAAAAATATAAATACTCAGGGAAATTAAGTAATTTTGCCAAAGTCACACAGTAGGTCATAGAATAAGATCTTAAACCTAAGTTTTCTAATTCTATGCCTGGGGATTTTTCCATTTCAAAGCACTGTCTATATGACACCAAATGTAAATCAAATGTTCCCAATGAGCTGTGTATTGAATATCATGGAAAGAAAACATACAAATTATCTGAAATATTGCATAT
>NW_006159525.1:9439885-9462181 GCF_000334495.1 Tupaia belangeri chinensis | reverse complement strand
TAATATATGTATGTATTTTAGGGTTCTCCACTTATAGCTTTAAGAAAGGCAAGCCTGAGTTGATGAGAACAGAATAACGCAGCTGCATAACTAGCGATGCTATTCTCCTTTTATATATTTTATATAGAATATGCTTTCAGGGAATTCCGAAGCTATTTGCCTCATTGCAGGTGCTTCGATTACTGTAGTGTATTGTTATTGGGGTAAAGGAAGAATCATTTGGGGGGAAGCAGTGGAAGAAAGATGCAGGGTAGAGGCAGAGTTGATTGTTTGATTATTACTGGGAAAGCCTTCACTGGAGAGTCTTGGAAATAAATACCGAGGCTAAAGAATTTTCACAGACTAGATGGCCGTAAAAGAGCAGTAACTGTTTTCTCTAGGTTGAATAATTATGATTCCTAAAAGGAAAGGAAAATCACCGAGAAAACAAGACATCAGGTTTTAAACAGTGTTGCTTTTTACGAAGTCATAGTTATTACCCAGCTGTAAGATGTGCAAGACCAATGTGAGAAGGCCAGGGGCACAACAGCAGGTCAACTTAGTGAAGCTAACCCTGACTGAGACACTTGCGAAAGGTCAGAAATGATGCAGCAGGACGGACGACACACTCAGAAAGTATTTTTTCCACATCCGTTCACTAAAGCAAAGGAACAGGGAGATCTGAGCAATTACCCAGTGAATGAAATCAGTGCTGCTGTTCACCTCCAGCCATCCACTCAAACGACTCCTACTTATTGCCTAAATTGTCTACTAACTGCATTCTTCACCTACTTTCCTCTGTTTTAGTCTATCACGGGCCATGTGTAAATAAAATAGGTCTATGTAAGATGATTGTGCTTGTAATTTTCTTCTTTTTTCAGCATAATCTGTGGTAGGACCATAAGATCAACCTTGCCTTGCCCCAATATAGAGGTGTCTAAAGTAGTCGAGAGTGGGAAGACAGAGACAAGTTTAAATATGTTCTAGGGACTCTTTAAAAGACTGAATATTTTCCTAATTCTGTAGAGTTAATCCAAGAAATAAGAAAAATATGAAAAGATTCAAAATTCAGGAAGAATTGAATTAGGAGTGAAAAAGAAAAAGAGAGCTAATCTTCCTTGAGCAGTTCACACAAGAGACCTCAGCATTCTGATACTTTCAGTCTATATTCACATCCCATTGCAGACCTGTCTCCTGAGCCTCAGATTCAAATACCCAACAGGCTGTGGTTTATCTCCCTTTCTGTGGTCTTCATCTATTCTTATGAAGATCATTTCTGCCTGCTCTGCATTTTCCTAGGAGTTTTCTGCTCAGTTTTAGAATTACAATCAACACAAATTATCTAAACAAAAGCAAAGTTGAATTTACCCTATCCTAAATGTTCAATTAATTACCAAATTCTTCCAGTTTTACTTTCTTAGTATGTATTGGATCTCATGTTCTTCATTTTATTTCATTATTACTAAAAGACTCAGTCCCACATTACATGTCATGGAGGAAGAAACCAAGACTGAAAGATTAAGTAATTTACTATGGCACAGTCTTGAAATCAGGATTCTAGTCTAGGACTCTAGAATCCTCCTTTGGACCCCATTCCAAAGTCCCCACTAATGTCCTAAACTAATTCAGATGTAGTACAAATTCTTAGGCATGGGGTCAAAGCAAAAATTGTAACAAAGTTAAATAGATTAGGAAAACTTTATCTAAGACTACTGTGATAAGGGAGAGAGACCAGAATAAAGTCCTCATTTAATTTTGATTACATAAATTGCAGGAGGATTTTCAAGGTGGAGGAGCAGAGTGCAGCCAGGAATCATAGGTAGTCTGTATTATCAAGGGGCCTTATCTACAAGAAAAGTAACCTTTCTATCTAAGGGTGTCTTTAAAATCTTCCTCCAGGGCCAGAAAGTGGCATGGTGGTTAAAGTGTTAGATTCCCACAGAGCAAACTGTGGTTTGCATCCCAGACCTGGTGGTTTGCTTTCTCATCCCCCCCACTGCCACCCTCTGGTGATTTTTTTTTAAAAAAATAATATTAAACTTACAGTAAATTAAATTCAATTAATAATTTATAAATAAATAAAAATATTTCTTCAGACTAATCTGTGTTTTGTTGATTGCTAATAGAAATATGGCCTAGTGCTAAGAGGCTAGAATCATGAGCTTCTTGTTCATTAGGAAGAACAGAGGGAAACTGGCATTCCCTCCCTTCTAGTGTTGCTATGGTTTAAATATCACCCCCAACCTCCTGCTAAATTCTGGTATTACAATTCTGTTGTATAGTGCAGGCATTAAGAGGAAACTTAATCTGATTATGGTGTTGAAAGGTCAGGTCTTAGGGAAGTGATTAGGCATCAGGGTGAGACCCCGATGATTAAGTCCTAGTGGGTCTATAAGGAGAGAGAATGAGACAGACAGAGGCTCATGGACACAGATATGTATGCTCCTGTTTTCTCACAATGTGACACCCAGCATGGCCTCAGGACCCCACCAACAACAAGACCTTTACCAGATGTGGCCCCTTGACTTGGACTTCTAACATTGTGAGCTAAATAAACCTCTAATATAAATTGTTTAGTTTCCAATGTTTTCGTTGTTAGCAACAGTATAGAGTAGAATAAATATATGAACTTTCATCACTGTGGGAAAGAGAGAAACAAGCCAAATTCAGAATACCAAAGAGACAGTCTGATGTTTTGAATGAATCTGAGAGTTGACATTGTCAGTAGAATTTATGTCCTCAGAAGCAGGGAATATAGAATTTCATATTAATAGTGTTTATCTTCCTATGATTATAAAATTCAAATGCTCTTTAGCTAAACATTTGTGAACCTTATAAATTAAATACTTTAATATATTTATTTGGGGACCAGCAGTTTGTGTAATGGCTATGTTGCTGAACTCCCATGTAGTCGGCTGTGGTTTGAGTCCAGCACCCGGTGGCTTAAACTCACACCAGGCACGTGTGCATGCTTGTCCAACAGCCAGAGAGGAGAATGGAGAAGAAGGGATTGCGGCATGGCCATCCCCCCAGAGGGTGATTTCTTGCTTTCTGTCTCTCTTTCTGGAGAGTACGTGGGCTCTACAGCAAACAACCGCTCAAAAAATTAAAAAAATAAAAACTAAGAAAGAAAAATATATTTATTTGGTTAGAGGTAAATTTTTATATACCCAACAAAGAAACTTTGATACAACAATGAACTTTTTAAAGTTTTAACTCTGAATACGTTATAAACCTTTGCCTATGTGCAAGGTAACAAATATTTACTTTTCATGTTCTGAACTCAGAACAATGTGTCTCTTTCCTTTTACTGACTTTCCTAGCTTTCTAAATGAGATATTAACATCTTTGTTCTCTGTGCTCACAGATAGATGTTTCATTTATTCATCTAATAAATATCAGAGCTGACACTGTGCCAGAACTGTACAGGTCACTGGAGATATAACAGATACAATAGGGACCAAAGGCAGACATGCATCTGGCTTTCAACAAGCTCACAGTGCTTGGGGAAGGCAGGTGTGAAGCAATAATCATATAAACAAGTAAAAGTGTATAACTTTTGTAGATTGTGATGCAGTGAAACTTGGGGAAGGGGGTTTGACGTAGTAACATGAGTCCATGGAAGGCTTTGCTAGGAATATGGCTTCTCAAATACGGATAGGAATCGACCAGGTGAAGGACCTGGCATGTAGGAATGACTAATGTTAGGTCAATCTAATTGATGCGTGGACAGTGAGGGGAGATGTTGAAGTCAAGAAAATGTTGGATAAATAATTCCAGGATGAATTCCTGTGAGACCATGGAGGCAACCTGGGTATATTTAAGTGGGAGGCTACTGAGCTGGCTCAATCTAGAAACAATGTTATTTTCCTCAGAATGTTACTGGTTGAATTTTTGTCTGCCACATGAATTTCAGACATTGATTATCAAAAAAATGTCCATGAGATATTTCCTCAGAAGTGTAAACTCACTTGACACATGATCTTACTAAGTGTCCTTGGTTGAAACCTTTGTTCTTGCGACCTTGAACTCCAAATTTTTGTGTCCTTATATTATTTGTTAATCAGCTGAATGCCATTCTTTGGGCATTGCTGGTATCGGACATAGAAATGTTTCTAGGTAGGACCAGCAGTTGATGTAATAGCTATGTTGCTGGACTCCCATGTAGTAGATTGTGGTTCGAGTCCCGAACCTGGTGGCTTAAACTCACACCGGGAGCGTGTGTGTGCGTGCCCAAGATCCCAAGGAGAGAATGGAGGAGAAGGGATTGTGTCATGGCCATCCACCATGGGGAGTGATTTATCTCTTTCTCTCTCTCTGTCTCTCTCTATCTTTCTGGCAAGCACACACACCCTAAAGCAAAAAAACTCAAAAAAAAAAAAAAAGGAGTATTTCTAGGTTTTGTAGCTATTGCATTCTGTTAAATCTGAGCATGATTCAAATTCATATTATTTCAGAAGGATAATTAATTTAAAAATGGTGGCTCAGAGTAAAGAGTCAATAAAAGATGGAAAGTGTTTATGAATTATTATAATTTTGCTTTGTCTTTATTTATGGTAAATATTGGGTGTACCTATCCATATTATTATTATTTGTTTTTAAGGAATAACCATTGGGAAGCATAGTCAGGAGTCAGGCTTCTTCAGAGGCTGAGGTTTGCTGCTTTTATGCACTTCCAAACAAATGAGGTTAGAGAAACAATTAGAGTCTTGAATGAGAAATGCTTTATGTTTGCTGTCTTTTTATAGCTATGTTAAAGAATCAAAAGTTAAATTGAACATTTTAAGTGATTTTCATGTTTTAATTATGATGTAAGTAATCTTTTGTAGAAAGATCTTTTTTCCAGGGACCAGCAGTTAGCGTAATGGCTATGTCACTGGACTCCCACATGATCGACTGTGGTTCGCGTCCCAGACCCAGCGGCTTAAAACTCACGCCAGGCCCGTGTGCGTGCATGCCCAAGATCCCAAGAGGAGAATGGAGGAGAACTGATTGTGGCATGGCCATCCCCTGTAGGGGGGTGATTTCTCTCTTTCTGTCTCTCTGTCTCTCTCTGTCTGTCTGGCAAGCACACATGCCCTGTAGCAAAAAACTCTCAAAAAAAAAAAGGTCTTTTTTCTATTTGAATTATGCTAATTGCTAAATCAATTAGATTCTTATACTTGATTATTTATTGGTAAGTTTGATATTAGTTTAAGCTTGAGTAAGAGCACTGGTTTGGCCATTTTAACTAAATCATGTGCAACTCTTGAAACGTTGTCAATGTTTAGTGGGAAGAATTCAGAGGTATTGGGTACTTAATGTTTTTGTTGTTGTTTAGTTTTCTGCCACAGAATATATGTACTCACTGGAGAGAGAGAGCAGGAGAAAGAGGAAAAGTGAGAAATCACTCTCCTCTGGGAATGATCATGCCGCAGTTCCTTCTCTTCCATTCTTTCCTTGAGATTTTGAGCATGCACGTTTTGTTCAACCACCAGATTTAGAACTCGAACCATGGAGTCAGCACCTTAACCAGCCCACCACCTGCTGGCCTCTACTGTTAATATTGACCATCGGGGTTATGCGGCATTTGCACAATATACATTGTCATGATAACACAATTTTGAAAGGTAACAGGAGATCGAAAGGGCATAGAGATTGTTAAGTCCGATAAGGAGAATGAGCCTTAGCACTTCAAGCAAATGCTGTGAGAGGGTGGCAAAATTTGTGAGGAATGACCTTTTGAACTAATTGTAGCTGAATCACTAAAACACCGGGACTCCCAGACAAGACAGAGCTCTTGCTGCCCTACCTTTAAAGTGGATAGGAAGCAGTTGCAGGCCAGTGATTAACTGGACTTCAGTAGCAACATAATGAATCAAGAATTACAGACACTGCCCAATTTGTTTCTCATAGATTTTAAATTCCTGCATGATTCTAGAGGGAAGCAGAGCACTTTTCATGACTAAAATTAAGTCACTTGAATGACATGGAGACCCAGAGAGACCGAAACACAGAGATTTTTTTTAATTAAAAATGATATGTATTGCACACTTAGAAAATGTTAGAGGAGGGACCAGCAGTTGACATAATGGCTGTCACTGGGCTCCCATGTATTTGACTGCAGTTTGAGTCCCAGACCCGGTGGCTTAAACTCACGCTGGGTGTGTGTGCGTGTATGCCCAAGATCCCAAGAGGTGAATGGAGGAGAAGGGATTGTGGCATGGCCATCCCCTCTGGGGGGGTGATTTCTAGCTTTCTGTCTCTCTGTCTCTCTCTGTCTTTCAGGTGAATGCATGCACTCTATAGCAAAACTTCTCAAAAAAAAGAAAAAAAGAAAAGAAAGAAAAAAGAAAAGAAAATGTTAGAGGATGGTGAATTTTAAAGTGAATTCCATTAGCTTTTGCATCCAACAAAGAATATGCAGCCTAAGGCAACTACATGACCCCAACCTTACTCTTTACCCTCCTACATTTATACATTCTCTTTTATACATTCTCTCTCTCTATCTCTGTCTCTCTCATTTTATCCTTCTCTCCATCCTTTTTTCCCTAATATGGAAGGGGAGATACTGCACAAGTAACTGTATCTATTTATAACATTCGCAGAGGGTCAACATGGGCATTTGCCGGTGTGGGCAATGTTGTTACTTTCCTTGGTATGTGCACTTGATAACATGATAATATCATGAAAAAACCCCTTTGAATCTCTAGGTTCCCTTCTCTATTCATATGATATATGGCTAATCTGTTGGGCGTCTATTTCCAGATGTCTTTGTTTGAATCAAGAAATACTTTTTAAACGTCCTCTTAATGACAGCTGGCACTTTGGAATAACCTTCTTCTGGTGATCCTGTGCTCTCAAGTCTCTGTCCCCCTCCCTACCTCTCCACAGCATCGTAATATCAAAATTATAATTAGCAGGGAATGACAGCTCCTGTTCACAGAGCATTGTGATAGGACAGGCAGTGGGCCAGGTCCTTCATGGGCATTATCTCCATTAGGGCTTCCAGGCACCTCTAGCATGAAAAGTGTCAATGATATCACATTTATTTTAAGATGAAGACCCAGCGATCCCGAAAGTTTAACACGATCTGGTCTCATGGGTCTCGCCTTCCTTCCTCACTTTATGAACTTCAGTGCACACCTGGAGCTGTTTAAACAGTGTTGTTCTCTCACCTGAGGATCTTTCCACCTGGCTGGCTGGCTGCCAGAATGCTCTTCCTCAAGAACCCCTCATTTCCTTTCATGCTCACATCTTGTGTATTGTTTATATGTTTTTTTTTAATTTATTTTATTCTTTTTTCTTTTATTTATTTTCATCATAATCTTGTTTATATTACACTGAATCACATATAACTTTACAATGTACCACATTTTGTTTATATGTTTTTAAAGCTCATGTTCCTTTTCCTTTGGAACACACAGGACAACTTGATATATATGTCTTGCTGTCCCACAAAGTTCCGTGATTAAGAGGGTCTAATCTATTTGTAATCATTATTGCATATCTAGTGACTTTATCCAACATATAATAAAGTATCAAAATGAGTATTGAATAAATAAATGAATGGACTATATTTTCTAAGGTTGATATATATATGTATGTATGTGTGTGTGTGTGTGTGTGTGTGTGTGTGTATATATATATCTATATATATATTTATATAATTCTACCTTGTGTACATAATAGCAATTTTTGATGCTCTCTCAGAGGCTTGTAAAACCCATTGTAAGGGTCAGTGATGTTTCAGACATGTATCTTTTTCAAGGCCCTGGCCATTCCACATGCTGTCAAAAGACATAAGGCTTTAATTTAATAGCTTCCTTGCTTTCTTTTAGACCTTGAACAACATTGTGGTTTTATGGAAAGGGAAGAGAAGTTTGTGATTTGTCAAAGGCCTGCTATCTTCCTATTACACCATTTGGTGCTTTTCATACATTAAATTCTAATTACTACCTGTGCATTAAAAATAAAATAGTAATTGTGAGGTGCTTTATAGAAACATAAAGACCTCCTAGATCTTATCTACAGTGAGTAATTTCTTAGGGAATTGAGTTTTCTAATATCCCATTGCACCTACATTGCTGAGTTAGATAATTTACTTGTCTGCAGATAATGTTTGTGGATAGAGAAAAATATTTGTAGTAGAGCTATTCCCAGGAGAAAATATGGTAAACTTAAAGCCACTGCAAATTACCCTCAAAAAGATTAGGTGCCCTTGCTATTCATATGTCAGTCCTTGAAGTTACAAGATTGTGCAAGAAAACCAAAGTTTCATTAACTGAAGAACTGACCATTTAACAACTCATGTCTAAGTAAAGATCTCTCCTCATTCACCTTGAATGTTTATCTCTGTTCATATGCATCCATACTTTTGGTGGATATTACCTGCTAATGATTTAAAAGGTTGTGATTTTTTTATTTAAATAAAATACTACTCAATTAAAATGGCAAATTTGCAAGAGATAAAGGGATTTCAGAAAGGAAAAGAAAGTGTTATCAGAGAACTCTTTAATCACATGACAAACTACAGCCTAATGAGAATTCGGCAGAGTGAGAACAGTCAATACATAAAAAAGAGAGAAAATCGATGAGGATTATGACCTGACAGATGCTTCACACAAGACACATTTGAGAATCAAAGAATTGAAAGGAGTGTTGGTAAAATTGATGAGGCTGTTGAACATATTTACAGGAATGACTTTATGTTCTTGTGACAAAAGTGCCAAGTTAATATATGATCTTGAAGGAAAAAAAATGTGATCTTCCAATCTAATCAACACCTAATTTATTACTTATTCATTTAAAAAGTGCAATATTTTCTTTTAAAATATTGATTAAATAAACTAATTTTTATTTTATCATTCTGAAGTTTAAATTCACAAACAGTAAATTTAGTATTTAATATGATACTTAGACTTCTGTTTTGGGGAGAGGGGAATTTTGCTCTAGGGTGTGTGCACTCGTGAGAGAAAGAGAGAGAGCGAGTGCACAAGTGGGAAGCACCCCCTGGAGGGGGTGGCCATACTGCAACCCCTTCTCCATTTTCCTCTCAGAATCCAGGCCACACACACACCTGTGCCAGGCATGATTTTCAAGCCATTGGGTCAGAGTCAAACCATGCAGTTGGCCATGTGGGATCCAACTTCTTAACCACTATGCCATCAGCTGGTCCCCATAGTAAATTTACTTCACATGTCCTTTTCCAGATTCCACTTAATCTTATTTATGATGACAATGTTCAAGTCACTAGTATTCATTATTTCTTTTCAAATAAGCAAATTGTCCTCCACTCTTGTGTGTGTGTGTGTGTTTATATATATATATATTTTATTTTTTTGGTCTATTCAGTCATCCATACCAGTCCTATTCAATCTTCAAGGTTAAAACTTGGATTCGATCACCTTTTCTGTTTCCTTATGTATATGTGCTCTTATCCAATCTACAAAAAATATCTCTGACCCAGTGGAAATACTGAGGAGAATTATCTAATTACAACAACAATAATAAAATTTCCCCAAATTCCTTTTATTAATTAATTTATTTTTAAAAATTTTATATACATTAAACCACATTGTTTAGCTTACAAAGTGAACATTTCAATATGTGAACATTTCTCCCCAGTCCAGTTGATCAAAATATCTTCAACCGATAACACCACACCTCCCCATCCTGTCAACGCTCTGCCTCCGTATCCCACATTCCTTATCCTGTATGATGAATTATTATAATTTGCAAAGGCTGTGTCTTATTAAGGGTGTGCTTCTCTGTACGACCAGTTCTTTGGCTATAGAAACTCCTCTTCAGAAACGTGTATGCTGATTTATGTGATGAAACTACAGACTATTTTCTGAACTCCGTGATTCCCATGAGGTGACCACAGTCTCTCCACCTTTGCAACACAAAGACGAATGCCAAGTTAGCTGAGTGCCAGGGCAGATGGCTGACCTGTGGGTAACTGCTCGAGTGTAGTGGATGCACCTTTTTAATTGCTATTTTGGGGCACTCAATTCATTTAGAAACAGAATTAAAGTAAAAATTTTAAATCTTCAGGTTCTCTTGAAAGCATGAGTCAGCAATGAACATATTATGTGAGGCCAAGATTTCACTTAGAGAAAAATGGTCCTTTTTTTTTTTTTTTTTTTTTTTTAAGGGAAGGATCATTACTTGTTATACATTTTATTTATTTATTTATTTTTAATTTTAGAAGAGAGAGAGAAAGCCAGGCCCAAGACTCGAACTGCGGTCAGCCATATGGGAGCCCAGCATCCTCAGCCACCATGCCACCTGCTGGCTCCAAGAAAAATGGTCCTATTGGTTCTTTTATTTATTTTTATCTAAATTTTATTTTTGAAAAAGATAAAATTGAAAAATTTTTGTGATTTGTCTGCATGAATTAGGTTAAAGAACTGGCTACATAAACTGAAAATTAATTGGTAAATGTAATCATCAGCACCATCTCTCAAGTCATTATATTCTTTTCGTGTTTTTAGTTCAAAACTATAGATTTGTAGGAGAAAAGGGAATTTAGTGTGTTGTTCAACTTGTTAATATTACAGTACAGGGACCAGCAGATGGCATGAAGGTTATGTCACTGGACTCCCACATGGTCGGCCACAGTTTGAGTCCCAGATCCAGTGTCTTGAAACTTATGCCAGGCATGTGTGCATGGGTGCCCAAGATCCCAAGAGAGAATAGAGGAGAAGAGATTACAACATGGTCATCCCTCCCGGGGGTGATTTCTCACCAAGAGATAAAATGATCAATTCTCTTCACGTCTTTGAAGCAGTGTTGAATTATTTTTAAGTTTAAAATAATACACTGTAGGGACAGCTGTGGTGACACAGTGGTAACATGACCCTCTGTGACAGTAGAACCACATGGGAAGGTTCTGTGTTTGTGCCTGTGATCTGGGCTGGCTGCAGCTGACAGCAGATCACAGCATGAAGATCCTATTAGGGGTTTGCAGTACAGAAACATTTTTAGCCTGATGTAATCCCACTTGACTGTTTTAGGGATTACCTGTGCTTTGGGGGTCTTATTTAAGAAGTCTTTTCCTACTCCAATGTCTCCAAGAGTTTCCATTGTGTTTTCCATCAATAATTTTTTTTTTTTTTTGAGAGGTTTTCGCTATAGGGCACATGTGCTCGCCAGAAAGACAGAGAGAGACAGAGAGACAGAAAGTGAGAAATCACCCCCCAAGGGGTTGGTCATGCTGCAATCCCTTCTCCTCCATTCTCCTCTCGGGATCCTGAGCACACACGCACACACACCTGGTGTGAGTTTTAAGCCACAGGGTCTGGGACTTGAACCGCAGTAGACTACATGGGAGCCCAGTGACATAGCCATTACGCTCACTGCTGGTCCCTCCATCAGTAATTTTATAGTTTGAGATTTTGTTTCAATTCTTGACCCATTTTGAGTTGGGTTTTGTTAATGGTGAGTGACAGGAGTCCAGTTTCATTTTCTGTGGGTTGATATCCAGTTTTTCCATCATCATTTGTTTAAGATATTTCCATTTCCTCATTTGGTAGTCTTGTGCTGTTTTTCAAAAATCAATTGACTGCACGTTTTAGGGTTTATTTCTGGGTTCTCAGTTCTGTTCCATTTTTGTACCTGCCTGCTTTGTGCCATTAACATGCTCTTTTGATTATCACAGTTCTGTAATATATTTGAAGGTCAGAAAGTGAAATGCCTCCGAGTTTATTCTTTTTGCACAATATCGTTTTGGTGATATGGGGCCTTTTATGATTCCAGACAAATTTCATAATTGTTTTTCTATTTTTGCGAGGAATAGTTCTGGTAATTCAATTGAAATGGCATTGAGTTTATAGGTTAGTTTGGGTAGTATTGACATTTTGATTATATTTGTTATTTCAATCCAGGTTCCTATTTCTCCCTCTTTCACTCTCTTTCTCCTCTTGCCCTCTCTGTCTGTGTCATGGAAAAAATAAAATTTTAAAACATTTAAGTATTAATATTTTAAATACAATAAAATGTTTAATGCATTTTAATATCTGAGAAAAGAACATTAAATGTGAAATATCAAAACTAAAAAAGGTATTTTTAGGCATTAATATCCTTGATATAAATTGATATTGATCATCTATAGACACACACACATATATTTTAAATGTACATAAAACATTATGTTTAATAAATAATTCAGAAATACATCTCATAAAATTTTAGTGTTCTATTTCAGTACATATTTATTTTTTAAAAGATTTGTTTTACTTTAATGCACCAATCATTTTATTTTTTCATAATTATTTATTTAATTCCATTTATTATTATTATTATATAGTTTGACCAGAGACAGAGAGAGAGAAAGAGAAAGTAAGAAAGCAAGCTGCCAGGTCCAGGACTTGAAACGCAATGACCATTTAGGAATCCAGTGCCTTGAGCCACCATGCCACCTGCCAATAATCATCTTAAAGGAACTACTTTCAACATTTTAGGTAGCCTATCATTTAAAAAGTCTAATTGGATATGTATAGGCCATTACTTTATGTAAGTAGTAATTTGCCACATATCATTTGCATTCTTCTAGTGTACGAGAAATGTGTTCTTTTCTGTTGCTTATAAGGAAAATGATTTGTTAACTGAGGAACTGATTTACTATTGGATATTCCATCTTATTGCACTAAAATTTTGTGATCATTAACAGAAAATGTATATACAATGAAGTGTTAAAATATAAATTATAATCCAGGGCTAAGAAAAAATATATATCATAACAAGAGGACAATATCATGCTTAAATACAAGACAGACACTAAGGTCATAAATGTCTACACTGCTGTTAGAATTAACTTTGGATTTATTTCTGGAAATTCTGGCAGCTGAAGTGACATGAGAAAAAGTAAAAAAAATATTTAAATAAGGATGATAGTCATGTCCTATTGTATCAGAAAACTTCAAGAGATTCCAACTGTGTTTTAAAGTGTATTATTGTTATAATTCTTTTTTTTTTCCTTTTTTTTGGAGAGGTTTTTGCTATAGGATGCATGCGCTTGCCAGACAGACAGAGAGAGACATAGAGATAGAAAGCGAGAAATCACCCCCCAGGGGAGATGGCCACGCCGCAATCCCTTTTCCTCCATTCTCCTCTTGGGATCCTGGGCACGCACACACATGCATCCAGCGTGAGTTTTAAGTCACCGGGTCTGGGACGCGAACCACAGTCGACTATGTGGGAGTCTAGCAACATAGCCATTACACTAACTGCTGGTACCGAGAGTGAATTCTAAATGATCTCCAGGTCCAACCTGATCTGGTTTTATGGTCTTGGATAAGGTTCAGGAGTTGGGTGGTTATTTCAGCTCAGCGATGCTGAATCACTTGTATACTACAGAGGAGAAACACTCTCGCTACTTTTCCCTTTTATTTAATGAAAAAAGAAGAAAAAAGGAGGGGAAAGACAAAAAGGGAAAAGCAAGAAAGAAATCACTCATAGTATAATCTTAAGTGTCATTTGAGAGTCAGTATGATCAATTTCTAGTTCAATTAAGGTCTGTGGCAGATGGAATAATGGTTCCTCCCCCCAAACATGTTCACGTTCAAATCCCTGGAATCTGTGAATAAGTTTCATTATATGGCAGAAAAGAATCAAGGTTCAAGATGAAATTAAGGTTATTAACCAGCTGACTTAAATGCAGGGAGGTTATATTGGATTATTTAGATGGCCTGATGTAATCACAAGGGTTGTTAAAAGTGGTTGGAGATGGGCCAGAAGGTGGTGTGGTGGTTAAGGTCTGGACTCCAACATGGCTGACCATAGTTTGAGTCCTAGACCCAGCAGCCTGAGAATCATGACAGGTGTGTGTCTCCTAAATCCCAAGAGGAGACAGGAGGAGAAGGGGTAGCGGCATGCCATCCCCCCTGGGAGATGATTTCTCACTTTTCCTCACTCTTTCTCTCTCTCTCTTACTCTGGCGAGTGCACACACCCTATGTCAAAAACCTTAAAAAAGGTAGGAAGAGAGGCAAAAGTGGCCAGAGTCAGACTGATGTGATATGAGAAGGACTGGACCTCTATTGCTAGCTTTGAAGACAGCGGAAGGTAGTTATGAGGTAAAGAATATAGGTAATCTCTGGATATTGGAAAAGACAAGACAAAATTTTCTCCCTCAAAACCTTCACAAAGAGTGCAGTTTTCCCAACACCTTAATTTAGTTCCAGTGACATCATGTCAACCTTGAACATCCAGAACCGTCAGTTAACAGATCTGTGTTATTTTAAGCTGCTCATTTCATGGCAATTTGTTAAAGCAGCAACGGTAAAGTAATACAATATTTTTATGTTTTTGAACTCGTGTATTTCTAAAACCATGGCTCCTTTAAGAAGTTCAAGTACTATTTCTATAATTAAGCAATATGTACTTAAAACAAAGAAATAAAAAGAGGCACATTGGTCTACCTTTTTTTTTTGAGAGAGAGAAATTCTCTAAAACTATATGGCAGAATATGTTACTTTTTCTATCTTAGCAAAAATGTGGTTTGGTGTGCAAGTAGAGGATTCAGTATTTGGATTCTTAACCTTCACTGGCAACAAATAGAGACTTTTTAATTCACATGCTAAACATTTGGCTGTAACTGCTTGTGGTTCTATTGCTTTCTGTCACCTGTGTCAGCATCTCTTATAGCATCCACCAGTCTGCTGCTTTTGATTCAGAGATCATGTTTTGAAAAATATTGAATCAAATAGCATTTGGAAAGAAATGGTATGTTAAGATTACACACTAAGCTAATCAAGAACAGGATCCATCTTTTCCACATCATTATGTATGCTTCAGTGACTTTCTTGGAACAGGGGACTCAAGATGTCTGAAATAAATGAAGCCATGTAGCTTGAGGAGATTTTCAAAGCTTCCAAAGTGAGAATGTAGTCAAATATATTTGAAATCCTACAGTTTGAGTTCTGACTCCACTACTCACTAGTTAAGTAACTCGAGAGAAGTCATTAATTTTTTTGAATCTTGTTTTCTCATCTTTAAAATAGGAATAAAAATCATAGCAAAGTTTCCAGTTAGGAAAATTCTATTAACCTATACAAGATGTCTGACTTTCAAAAAAAAAAAAATACAGGACATAAAAAAAGGAAGGAAGGACCCGCAGGTGATGGCGCTGGACTTCATGTGGCCAACTGTGGCTTGAGTCCTGGATCTGGCAGTTTGAAATTCATACCAGGTGCATGTGTGTGTGTGTGTGCCCAAGAAGCTGAGAGAATGGAGGAGAAGGGATTATGGCATGGTCAAAGAAGTGGTTTCTTTTAATTTGTTCTTTTTAAGAGATATTTTTGCTATAGAAAACATGCACTTGTCAGAGAGACGGAAAGTGAGAAATCACACCCTGGGGGAATGACCATGCAGTAGTTGCTTCTCCAATTTCCTCTTTGGATTTTGGACACACATACACACATACACCCAGCATGAATTTTAAGCTGCCAGGTCTGGGACTCAAACTGTGATTGACTACATGAGACTCAAGTGATGTAACCATTATGCCATCTGCTGGTCTCCACAGGGGAGCGATTTCTAATTTTTTATCTCTCTAAAAGCAATGTTTTTTAAAAGAAAAAAAAATGAAAACATGTCCAAGGGGTAAAGCAATCAGCAGAACTAGACTTAGGTGTAATATGGATGTTACAAATAGCTAGCAAGAAATGAAATATGATGATTATTATGTTAAGGATTCTGATGGAAATGGTAGACAGCCTACTAGCTCATATGGGTAATTACAGCAGAGGGATGAAAACTATGAAGAAAAATTGAATGGAGATCCTGGTAATGCACAACATGGTAACCAGATGCAGAATGCTTCTGACAAATTCCTCTATAGAATCAACTCAGCTAAGAAAATAATCAATTAACTCAGAGATAGCTCAATACAAATACCTACCTGAAACAAAAAAAAGATAAGAATAAGAGTAATAAGAACAAAACAATAAAATCAGAAAGAGCATTCCAAATGATTAATTCCAGAAAAAAGAGAAACAGAATAGAAAACATATTTGAAGATATCATGGCTTTTTTTATGTAATTATTACAGACACCAAATCACAGATTTAAGAAACTCAGAGAATACCAGGAAGAATAAACATGTGCACTCATGCATGCACATACACCCCTCAGCATATTACATTTAAACTACTCCAAAGAAAAGACAAAGTATTGAAGGCAGGCAGGACAAATGGTATGTGACATGAAAAAGAACAAAAAATATGAATGAAAATAACTTATTGGCAAAAACCATAGAAGCCAAAAGACAACATAACATCTTTAAAACAATGAAAGAAACAAGAACTGTCCACTTAGAATTCTTTTTTTTTTTATTTAAGTTTTTGTTACACAGCATGTGTGCTCCCCAGAGAGGAGAGATACAGAAAGAGACAGTGAGAGGGAAAGTGAGAAATCATCCCCTGGGGCGATGACCACACCACAATCACTTCTCCTCCATTCTCCTCCTAGGATTTTTAGCACACATGCACATGTGCTTTGTATGATTTTTGAGTCACAATGTCTGGGACTCAAACCATGTTTGGCCATGTGGGAATTCAGTGCTTTACACCACTTGCTGGCCCCCAACTTGGAGTTCTATACTCCTAAAAATAAATATTTAAAATGTAAAGAATTAGACTCTCTTATACAAAAAAAAAAAAAAGAGATTTTATTGGCAGCTGACCTATCTTATAAGAAATGTTAAGAGAATTTATTTGGATAAAAGGCATGTAATAGGCAAAATTTGAATCTTTACAAATAAAGTGTCAGACATGGAATAAACATAAAATAAAATTCATTAAAAATTTCTTATTATTCTTTAAAAATGTGGTGATATGACAGTAATATATAGGGTATATAAACTGAGTATAAAAGTAAAATATATGCTGACAATAGTACAAAGGACCAGTGTGGAGAATTCTGAACATACATTTGTAAAAGTTTTACATTAGATATAAAGTGGTATATTATAACTTCAAAGTAGACTTTATTTAATAAAAAGACATATACTGTAGATGTTAGGGCAACCACAAGCTTTTTAAAAACATATAAATAATAAGTCATAGAGGAAATAAACTCAAATCATTAAAAAAATTTTTCAATTGGTACAAACCAAGTCAGAAAATGGGAAAACAAGAACAGAGAATGGATGGTACAAATAGAAAACGGCTAGTTGGTAGATTATAATCCTTTCTTATGTAGAATCACAATAAATGTAAATGGTCTAAACATATTAATTAAAAGAAAAAATTGTCAGATGAGATAAAAGGTAATATCCAATACCCCATCCACAAGAACAAGTTTAAATATCAATATATAAGTTAAAAGCAAAGCAATGGGGAAAATTAAACCAAAAGAAAGCTAAAGTAAGGACCAGCTAGTAGTATGGTGGTTAGGCAGCTTGATCCCACATGGCCAATCACACATTTTGAGCCGAGGACCTGGTGACTTGAAAAACATTTTAGGCACATGTGTGTGTGTGTGCTTAAGGTCCTAAAAGGAGAGATAGAGAGATAACTGCAAGAGAAGGTATTGTGGTGTGGCCACCACCCATTGGGGGTTGAGATGCTTTCTCACTTTGTCTTTCTCCAGTGAATGCATGTACTGTCTAGTAAATAAACAAACAAACAAACAAAAACAAAAACACAAAACTAAAAACTTAAATAAATGTTTTAAGTTAAATAAAAGGAAAAGAAAGCTGGAGTACCTATGCTAATCTCAGATAAAGTGCACTTTACGTCTGAGTTATGTAAGCTATTCAGTAGTACTGATTTTTAAAATCTATCATGAAACAATCACATTTACAGACATATGATAAGTCACAGTAGTTGAAAATTCATCGTTCTTTGTACTTTACAAATACTTGTTTCAATTCATTCCTACAACAACCTTTTCAAGTTTAAAGAATTATTGCTCACATTTCCCAGATGACTAAAATAAGTCAGAGTACATAAGCCTCAGAGTGGATAACAATAACTAGAAAGTGGTAGAACCGGAATCTTTATCAGTGTGCCATCTTTACAAAAGAGCAAACTTCTATCACACCTCTATGATCATAATGCTCTTCAGCTATGGGGAATATTAAAAATAAGCAATTGCATTCTCTTTCTTTCTTTTTTTTTTTCTTTTGGAGAGGTTTTTGCTATAGGGCACGTGTGCTCGCCAGCCAGACAGACAGAGACATAGAGACAGAAAACAAGAAATCACCCCCCCCGGGGGATGGTCACCCCGCAATCCCTTCTTCTCCATTCTCCTCTTGGGGTCTTGGGCATGCACGCACACGCACCTGGTGTGAGTTTTAAGCCACTGGGTCCAGGACGTGAACTGTGGTCAACTACGTGGGAGTCTAGCGACATAGCCATTACGCTAACTGCTGGTTCCCTAAAAATAAGCAACTGCGTTTTCTAAAGTAAGCTTTCTTTTGCATGAGTGAATATTGCTTCTGTTCTTTTAAATGCCTTGATTTTACCTGTCTCTTTCAAGAGAGTGAGATGCTATTTGAGAATCATTGCTATAGTAAAAGTTATGGTGTTCTAGAAGGTTGGGAATAAAAGGGATCAAAAAGATCAGTATATGCAGTATATATGTCAGTACATCCAGAAGAAGGTGAAGAAATGACAGGTCAAGCAACTTGGTCAGAGAGTCACAGCCAATAATTTCAAAACAAGCCTAACATCAGGTCTCCCTGTATCAAAACCACTCAGTCTGCTTCCCCTTCTTACTATTCACAGTAGCTATAACTTTATAACACAAAGAAAAACTCTATTCAAATGAATAGTACTAATCAAAGGTGGGCTCTTGTGAACAAAATGTGTTCTAATAGTTAATTTATGAGTTGCTTATTTGGCAGCAGATACATATTTTACTAAATTAACCACATGGATGGAGGTTAAGAGCTAATCAAATTTGCTAGCATCTAACGTGTAGATTTCATTGTAGTCTTTAAGACTTTTTTATGATGTTGTCTCTATTGGAATTGTCTTCAGAGTTTCAGTTTCGCCTCCAGAAATCTACTATTCCACAGCAATGTAGGCTTTCAGAGTCCTGAGTACCAGGACTTTCTAATTCCAAGTTTGCCCTTCTTGGATGGTACCACCCTATGAAATCTTTACTGGGAATATGGCCACAGGTGAGTGCTGTCCTCAAGAAGAACATATTTTCTGGGATAGAAAATAATTTTCAGTTTACACTAAAAAAAGTATCTGAATTTTTTTTCTCTACTCCTCAATTTAAGGATACTGGAATAACCATTTTTTTTTTTTTTGGAGAGGTTTTTCACTATAGGGTGTGTGCGCTCACCAGACAGACAGAGAGAGACATAGAGACAGAAAGTGAGAAATCGCCCCCCAGGGGGGATGGTCACGCCGCAATCCCTTCTCCTCCATTCTCCTCTCGGGATCTTGGGCACACATGCACACGCGCCCGGCATGAGTTTTAAGCCACCGGGTCCGGGACGTGAACCGCAGTCGACTACATGGGAGTCCAGTGACATAGCCATTACGCTAACTGCTGGTTCCCTGGATTAACCTTTTATGAAAGTTTTTTATAAATATAACAGAAATTTGAGAATTCTCCTGAATTTCTCCTTTTGTATGAATTTAAATACAGATGGCCATTCAATGAAAACTTGATGAAAGATCTTAGTCTAATATACAGTATTGTTTCTTCCATTGAACTACCTCTAGTTAGGGCCAGCAGGTGGCTTAGCTGTTAAGAAGCTGGACTCCCACATGGTCTACTATGGTTTGAGTCCCAGACATGACAGCTTGAAAAATCACATGAAGAGTATCTGCCTATGTGCCTAAAATCCCAGGAGGAGAATGGAAGAGAAGAGATTTCAGGTTGGCCATTCCCCGGGTGGTGACTTCTCACTTTCCCTTTCACTGTCTCTGTCTCTCTGGAAAGTGCACATACCTTTTAGAAAAAACATTAAGCAAAAAGATCTCCAGTCATCTTTTCTTAGAAACAGCATTCTGAATGACAAAAATTTTGAGGTTCTGTTGGGTTTCGGTGAGATATTGCTAGGTTAAATTTTGGATTAGCTAAAATAAACAGACTGGAAATCTAAATCAATATGACTTATTTTTTCCGAAGTTCATCTTTGATGAACTTTGACTTTTCTCATTCAAAGTGCCATAAAAAAATTAAATTAAAATAGACTCCAGTAAAACAAAATTAAAAGAACAAAGCAATACGGTATCAAAAAGCAAGAGAAGGCCTCTTTCTTAAACTTCAAATTCAAGTTTAGACCTGGCCAATGTGACAAGTTACTTCTGTTTGTAAAAACAATTTTTTTCAGCCCTTTCTGGCTTTGCAGCTTAATTTCTTCTTGCATTTAGGCTGCGTCCATGTGTTCCATGGATATGGGTGTTTGTCCGAATTGTGAACCCAAATCTCTTTTGTTCCCGTTCATTGGGAATAAAATGTAAATCCTTAATTAATACAAGAAAGAAATCTGGACTTGAGGCCAGAAGGACTTTGTGGATACCGCTCTGTTACATAATATTTATGTGGATTTTAAAATCCAATTATTTGCTTTATTTAATTTCCTTTTGCTTCAGAGTTTTCAGCTAGGAGGTGGAGATACTAATGTCATAATTAACTCTTAAGGATGTGATGCTCAAATAATTTAATACATGAACTAACATAATAAAATATAAATCTTATTTTATGCACACTGGTTACTCATATAAGTAAAACCAACTTTCCTTCTTTAATGGGGAGTCATCTGTTTTGTAACATAATGTGCCCCATAACACAATGAAAAAGAGTGCTTTGAATCTTTTTTTTCCCCCTAATATCTAGGTATGTGACCTTACTACATTAAATAAACCTGTCATAAAATAGATGACTAAGAATTTCTACCGAAAGGTTTAGATCTAAAAACAGACAACAACAACCAAAAATGTCTCTTAAAATTGTTTTCCATAGAGTACTAATCAGAAAACCCCTAGAATGAGTCTCTAAGACAACTAATATGGGAACATTTAATTTCTTCACAGTTTATTTTCCTTATTGAGGAAATCTTCCAGTTTTGATAACTAGTGATTTCAAACATTGGTAATACAATCCACCTAAATCACTACACATTTACAGATTAAAAATTCATAGTAAAAATGTACTGCATCTTTCACAGATACAAGGTAACACGTTATAACTCAAAAAAAAACCATTCACATTCACTTTTTAAAAACATGTGTTTTAAAGTTTCACAGGTATATGGATCAAATCATATTTTGAGAGCAAACTTCACAGACTATTTCTTGACCAAAAGTTTCATTTATATCTTTGTTTAATTAAAACTTTAAAAAGATGAAAGGACCAGTAGAAAAATGTGTTCTATAAATAACTCAATATATTGCTAAATAATTTGTTTCATCTGTCTGATTGTTAAACAGATTGGCTTAAATAGCTTCATAATTCTGGAAAGGAACAATGATTTATAATCAGTGACTTAATTTTATTAGAATAGACGATATCCTAGATTTTAACAATATAATCACTAACAATTTTAGTTTTCCTGATCATTGCTGTTTCCGTCAAAAGACTTGTATAGAGTATTCCTCATTACTTGCTCAAAATTCAAAGTTCTGTGGACAACAGGTATGACTAATAGTTTACTTGTACACACCATTTAAAAATTCTAGTTTATTTTTGGCATATCACTATCTTCAACTTTCGATAAAATCTTATAGAAATTATTTCTTGCATTCAGTGAAAAAGAAAAATGAATTAATTCTTCTATTGGAGTGAATTTGCATGAGTAAGGACGTTAATAAAGTAATCAAAATTACTACCCTGACTCGTGCAAATGTGGCATTTCTTGGTGTGTAAACGGTCATATTCAAAAGATTTAATTAGCTGCAGCTGGTGTTAAAATCTCTATTATCATTTTACAGGCGACGACAAGACACACGGTCATATCGTTGCAGACAGTTTGCTCTTTATAAGGTCACTTGATGGAACTGAAAGAGAGTTCATTTCAAGAGACTGTTCACACAATGCGTTTCTGATAGTTTAGAAAATGCCCCAGTATTGGATTCGGCATATAATCATGATTCCCCACAGACCTGCTGGTCTGCAAAACTGGATTTAAACCAGATCATTTGTTACCAAAAGGATTTCTATTGGAATGTTGGGACCCTCAACTTATCCTTTCTATTCTGAAGAGCAACTAACTACCCTAAGCAGTGGAATAGAGGCCCGTAGGCGGTGAACCTACAATTCACTTGGCTTTCAGAACGCCATAAGCCATTACCTAGAAGCCTATGCCTTTTTTTTTTTTGTAAGTTTTATTTATTTATTTATTTATTTATTTATTTATTTATTTATTTAT
>NW_006159525.1:9423917-9439058 GCF_000334495.1 Tupaia belangeri chinensis | reverse complement strand
TTTCCTCATGGAATGTAAATACAAGTCTCTAGATGGCAGCCTTCAACGCCTTTGGAAAGCGGTCTCTATGCCCCTCCGCCACCCCCATCCACTCCCACCCCCACCTCTGCCGCTTGGCATGTCGTATCACCTCCGAGATGCCCTCGCCTGTGGTGTCGGACTTCGCTGCTGTCCAGGAATCCGAGTTTAAAGTGTTTATCACAGTGCCTGGTATTCGCTGGAAGCTACCTAGGTGTTTGCTTGGGCAAAAGAGGAAGTAAAGGACGAGATCAACGCTAAGCCCCTGCCAGGGCGAGGCGAGGCAGTGCGGGCAGCGGTGAGACACCATATCCTGCGAGCAGCAGCCGCTTGCGCTGTCGGGGTGAACTCTCCTCGCCAAGCACAGAGCGCAAAAGCCACCTGCCCAGCTGGGGAGAACGCGACCAGAGGCGCCCCAGCCTCAAGTTACCCCCGAGGGGAAGAAATACAATGTCAGGTTCTTAAATTTAGCAAAGGGCTGAGTCTAAGAGCGAAGAATTAGAGGCAAAGTGACAGGAGACTGTAGGAGACACAAACCCTGGGAAACGTGCTGCTTCCGCCAGGTTGCATCTAAGGTGGTGTCCCTAGCCTACCCCAAGTGCGGACCCCAGGCTGGGCTGGAAATATTAATGGTGGAACTCTCCGACTGGCAGGGGCTGTGGGGTCCGCTGAGGGTGGAACCGGAGGGAGCCAAGGTCTTTTCTGCCCCGCATTCTCGCTCAGGTGCAGTCCAGGTGTGAGTGGGGGTTAAGCACATCTTCCTCGTTCATGTTCCACCCCTCACGCCAGCAACCCTAGACACCCGCCAGAGATGAACGAGAAGTAGGGGTACTTTGCCCTAGTCCTCCTTCTCCAGCCTTCAGCCCTACCTTGGAACCCGTCTCCCCACAAGGCGCGAAACCTCTCCAGGCTGCGTTCACCGACAGTCCGGCTCCTGGCTGCCCCCGAGCCGGGCAGAGATCATTTCCCAGTCCCGGTTCCCCAGAGGCGAGCATCCGGTGCGCAGGCCCCACCCAGCATCGCGCCCCTTGGGACAATTAATACGGACGTGATCGCCCAAGAGAAGCTCTACCCTGGGCCCGAATTATTTGCAGTGCGGCGACCCCAGTGGCCCCGCGCAAACCAAAGCACCCCGGAGCAAGTTCTCGAGCGACCTGGAGCGACCGCTGAATGGAGTTTGAGGGACACTGGGTTGGGCATAGAGAGAAGCGGGTCTTACCTCGGTACGGAGAGCAGGGAGTTGCCATCCATTGTTGACCCGCACGTAGGGACGAAAGGCGGAAAGGGGGCGAAGATTAGAAGTCTGCGGTGAGAGGACCCAGCTCCTGGAGCGCGGGTACCACGCACAGGGACAGAGGTGCGCTGGCTGCGCCCGCGGACACGCGCTCCTCCCTGGTCGGGAAGCGCTGCGCGCTCGATGTCCCCTCCTGCCGTCTTTCCCAATCTTATGAGAGAGCGGTGCCAACGCCTCGACCTCTTGCCCGGCTCCTGCCCGGCTCACCCTGGCCTGTTACCCGATGCTTTCTCTCAGGTCTGGCTGCCCATTCCGAGGCACAAGGGCCGAGGTGACTCCGACAGAATTTCACTCTCCCCGCCCCGCGGTCCGGTCCCCTCCCCTCCCTTTCTCTTTGGCTTACAGCTGATCTGAGCCCTGAAGTTGTTCACCCACTTCGCCACATTCGCGCTCTCACTCCAGGCTGTTGCACACTCCCCTCTCCCCTCCAGCCATGCACCACTCCTTCCGCTGCCTGGTCTGATTTTACTTTCTTCTGACATGCAATTGTCGATCACGATCACTCAGAGCAATGCTGCCAACTCTGTTGCCTGTACTGGGGCTTTCTCTTCTGTTTTTGGTTCTCACATTTCTTCATCTAACTCATTTGGCTTCCTCATGACTTAGTCATCTCCCGTTAGAAACCTGTGTGCGTAAGAAGAGTGGAGTTAGGAGGCATCTCACTCCCTGACCCCAAATATATTACAAAGTTGTAATAATCAAAGCAACATGGTACTGGCCCAAAAACAGACATGCAGATCAATGGAAAAGAATAGAGACGCCCAAAATAAACCCCTAAACACACAGCGGACTGATTTTCCAGGAACAGTGCTGATCAGTCCCAGTGGGGAGAGGGGAGACTTCTTCGCAAATGATGCTGGAAAAACTGGGTATTCACCTGCAGAAAGATGAAACTGGAGCTCTATCTCTCACCACTAACAAAAGTCAACTCAAAATGGATAAAAGATCAAAACCTAAGCTGTCAAACTATAAAACTACTGATGGAAAACATAGGGGTAAACTCTTTTTTTTTTTCTTTTCTTTCTTTCTTTTATTTTTGGAGAGGTTTTTTTCATATAGGGCACGTGCGCTCGCCAGACAGACAGAGAGAGACATAGAGACAGAAAGCGAGAAATCACCCCCCAGGGGGGATGGTCATGCCACAATCCCTTCTCCATTCTCCTCTCGGGATCTTGGGCACGCACGCACGCACACGCGCCCGGCATGAGTTTTAAGCCAAAGGGTCTGGGACGCGAACTGCGGTCGACTACGTGGGAGTCCAGCGACATAGCCATTATGCTAACTGCTGGTTCCCGACATAGGGGTAAACTCTTGGAGACATCGAAGTAGACAAAGACTTCTTCAATAAGACCCTTAAAGTATAGGCAATAATCCCCAAAATAGACACATGGGATTACATCAGGTTAAAAGCTTCAGCAGAGCAAAACAAACAATAATTAAGAGTGAATCAACAACCCTCAGAATGGGAAAATATATTGGGTCATCAAGAAAGTCATGACACATTTTTGTGCATAGGAAAATTCGTCATGGTTTTTCCCATAACCCAATATTTGCAAACTGTGCCTCAGATAAGGGAATGATAGCCAGAATATACAGGGAACTCAAACAGTTTATCCCTTTCCCCCAAAAAATATCAACCCAATTAAAAGATGGGTAAGTGAGCTGAACAGATAACTCTCTCAGGAAGACATATAAACAGCTGAAAAGCATATGGGGAAAAAAATGCTCAACATCACTTACCATAAGGGAGATGTAAATCAAAACCATACCACTTAACTCCAGTCAGAAAGCTAAGATTTAAAAAAAAGAGTGATAAGTGCTATGGAGAAAAGGGAACTCTCCTCCACTGTTGACGGGAATGTAAATTAGTATAGCCACTGACGAGAACAATATGGAAATTCCTCAAAAACCTACAAATGAACTACCATATGATCCAGCAATTCCACACATAGGTATCCACCCAAAGGATAGGAATCCTTTCAGCTGGAAAAACACTTGCACATCCATGTCTATTGTGTCATTATTCACAATTGCTAAGACATGGTACCAACCCAAATGTCCATGAACAAATGAATGGATTGAAAAAGTGTGCACAAATACACTACAGAATATTATTAGCCATAAAAAAAATTAGATCCTGGCATTTGATAGAAAGTGAACAAAAATTGAAGATTTACTGCTAAGTGAAGCAAGCCAGGCTATGAAAGAGAGATAGTGTATGTCCTCATTCAATGTATAATGAATGTCTGCACTCTATGGCAGAAACTGAAAGACTGGAAGGTATAAAGACATGGAGAGCAACTGTGGATACTACAGACAGTGTGAGAAGAGGGTGTTAAATGGGGAGAATGAAAGAGAGAGAACCAAAGGGAAAAAGAAAGAAGCAAAGCATTTAAGGGACAAAAAAAAGGAAAATTATCTGTTGATGGTAATATGTATGGTAATATTTTTGACTATATACCTTGTATTTAGTACAGGAAAAATCATTTGATATGCAGTAATGATACACAGTGATTTAACATAAAAAATGAAATACTAAATTTTTAAGAATTAAAATAATATATTTTTTTAAATGGACAGTGGTGATCCACTGAGGCCAGCACTCCAGATCTGGAAGGAAGAACTGTCATAAATGCTTCCAGTTGCCTGTTCAGTATCTCCTTGAGCAAACAATGCCAGTTGTTTTAGGAAGAAAGAGATCGATACTTGCAAATGTCTGTGAAGATGAGGGTACTGTTGATTTTGCTTTTAAAAATGATTCTAATTAAGACTTAAGTTGAACTGTTTATAAATGGGAAGATAAATTACTTTTTTCTACTCCTAGCAAATACAAGATAAAACCCTGGGGGTTGTCTATGAGCCTGTGTTTTCACATTCACAGAGCAGTAATGAGGCTCCTTTCCCTTATACATTTAGGGTAGTGCCACAGTAGTCAGAGTGGATAGTCAAAGCTTTCACCATCATCACTGAAGGTCACACAGCATGCAGTAATGACGTACTCCTTCTACTGCCACCACTCCTAGCTGGAGACAGGCCAGCAAAGGCTTAATGAGGAGCCTGAACTCCCACCCTGCCCAGAAGTAATGAGGACTTCTCTCTTCAAGTGTCAATTGAAACCTAGACTTTTACTTCAACCTGGTGATGATGAGACCACACTGCCTCACCTCCTTTGCCCTACAGGATCAGTGACAAGAGAAGCCACCTAAAAATGTTGTTTAAATAAGACTCAGACTTTTAACATAATACCCCAAATGGACAGGCTCTAATACTGAGATGACAGATGTTAAAATTATCTGTTGAAGACTTATAAGCTTCCATGATAAAAAATAATTCAGTGTGAACCAGCAGGTGGCACAGAAGTTAAGTCAGCTGGTTCTCCACACATGGTTGACAGCATATATTGTTTGATCCCTGACTCAGTGGCTCAGAAATCATTCCAGGTGTATGTGTATACTTACTCAAAGTCCTGAGAAAAGAATGGAGGAGAAGGGAGTGCAATATAACCATTACTCTTGGGGGATGATTCCTCACTATCCTTCTCTCTCTCTGGCAAGTGCACATGCCATATAGCAAAATTTTTAAAAAGTAATAAATAGAGAACAAAAGAAAAGAAAAATTTTCTTTCTTTTCTTTCCTTTCTATTTTCTTTCTTTCTTTGTTTTTTGGTTTTTTTTTTTTTTGAGAGGTTTTGCTATAAGGCATGTGTGCTTGCCAGAAAAGCAGAGAGACAGAGATAGAAAGTGAGAAATCATCCCCCAGGCCATGCTGCAGTCCCTTCTCCTCCATTCCCCTCTTGGGATCTTGGGCACGAACGCAAGCACATGCGCCCAACGTGAGTTTAAGTCACCAGGTCTGGGACTCGAACCACGGTCAACTACATGGGAGTTCAGCAACATAGCCATTACACTAACTGCTGGTCCCAGAAAAGAAAAAAGAATCAACAATAATCCTCAAGGAAAAAAATCTCAGCAAATAAAAATAAAATTTAAGATGAAAAACCAAATGGAGATTTTTTAGGAGTGAAAAATACAGCAAACAAAATAGAATACTAATTGTTTTAGCAGTAGGAGAAAAACATCACCTTACTTACAGGGAAAAATATTCAAAAAACAACACATTTCTCATCAGTAGCCATGGAAGCCATAGTAAGTGACACAACATTTTTCAAGTGCTGAAAAACAGAGCTACCAACACAGGATCCTATACCCAGTGAAAATATTTTTCATACAAAAAGGTTAAAATGATACAGAATTCTAGTAAACCTCTCCTAAAAGAATGATTAAAACCATAGAAAAGAAATCTTAGGGGACCAGCATTGGCGTAATGTCTATGTTGCTGGACTCCCATGTAATTGATCATGGTTTAAGTCCTGGACATGGTGTCTTAAACTCACACTGGGTGCATGTGCATGTGTGCCCAAGATCCCAAGAGGAGAATGGAGGAGGAGGAATTGTGGCGTGGCCATCCTCCCTGGAGGGTGATTTATTGTTTTCTGTCTCTCTATCTCTCTCTGACTTTCTGGTGAGCACACGTGCCCTATAGCAAAAACCTCTTAAAAAAAAAAAAGAAAAAGAAAGGGAATCTTAGAACAACAGGAAAAAGTATATGGTAAGCAATAATATGGTAAATAAAATAACATTTTCTTCTTCTCCTGAGTTTTCTAAATTATATTTAAAAATAAAAACAGATATGATTAAATTGCCTTATATGCTTCTCAGTTTATGTAACGTAAACATTTAAGACTATTAATTTTAAAGGAACATGTGTATAGGCACATAAGAATGGTGGCAAAGTTTACATACTTCTGGAAAGTTGATAATACCAGTAGACAACAAGGTATGTGCACATGCATGTGTGCATGTGTGCATGTGTGTATGTTTGTATAAATATGTATGCATTATTTGTTGAGTAATTGCTAAAAAACTATGCAAACAGATATGCCCCAACAATATAGACAAATAAAAGTAAAAAAAAAAATTAAGTATCCCACAGAAAGAAAAGAGGAAATAGCAACCAAAAGGAGAGAAAACAAAGAAACTAAAAACACCAGTTTTGATCCTAATATATTAATAATTACACTACATATAAATGGTCTAAATATAACAACTCAAAGACAGAGATTATCAGTGTAGATTAAAAACATGACTCAATTATATATGATCTACAAGGAACATTTCAAATATGACTATATACAAAGGTTGAAAGTAAAACTGTGGGAAAAAAGTTCTGTAATACAAACATTATTCAAAAGAAGGCTTGTGTGGCCATATTAATACTTGATATAGAAGACCTCAGAGCAAATAAAATTGCCAGAAGCAGATAGGGAGACTATGAAATGATACTCTACAAAGAAGACATAGCAATGTTAAATGTATACATGTAAAATAAGAATACAAAACACATGAAGCAACACACTTATAGAACTGAAAGTAGAAATAGACAAATCCAAAATTATAGCTGTGACTTCAACCACTACTTCTCAACAATTAATAAAACAACTAAACAGAAAAATCATATTAAAACACTTAATAGCATCTTTTATCAATAAGATGTACCTGACATTTACAGAACACACCACCTAAAAAAAGCAGAATATATATTTTTTGAAGTGTTCATGGAAGGTATTTCAAAAAGACCATATGCTGGGACACACACACACACACAAAACTCAGTAAATTGAAAAATATGGAAATTATATGCAGTGTGTCTCCCAATTAAAATGGAAACAAAAAAAGAAATCAAGAGCATTAATATAAGAGAAGTAGATTTAAGCACTTGGAAACTAAACAACACACTTCTAAATAATCTGTGGCTTTAAGAGAAAGTCTTCAAAAAATTTTAAAAATACATTGTATTTGATGAAGATGAAAACACAACATAGCAAAACTTCTGGTATACAATTAAGCAAGCCTGATAGAAAAATTTATCATTAAATGTGTACACTAAAAAAGAAAACAAACAAACAAACAAACAAAAAGCAAAACCAAAAAAACAAACCCCCCCCAAAAACCCAATAAGTCAATGATCTAAACTCTCACCTTAAGCACCTACCAAAAAAATAAATAAATAAAATAACAAAATGAACCGAAGTTGAGAATGATGGAAAAAAATAAGGAATAAGAATCAATGAAATTGAAATAGGAAAACAATCTAAAAATTAATGAAACAAGAGTTGGGAAGATGAATAAAACTGACAAAATTTGAGCAACATTGACAGACATAACTGAGAAGGTGCAAATTACAGGTATCAATGACGCGGACTCCATGGACATAAAAAGATTAATAAGGGAAGACTATAAACAACTCTGCACATATAAATTTGACAGCTTATGTGAAATAAACCAGTCTCTTAAAAAACAAAAACTTCTCGTTTATGGGTTGAATTGTATCTGCCCCTAAAAAAAGGTTATATTGGAGTCCAAACCGCCAGTCCCTCCAGAAGTGAATTTTTGAAAAAAAAAACAAACAAACTTTTTTTCCCAGATTTAACCAAGGAAAGATTAGGTTATAGGAGTGCCTTCAAACCAATATGACTGATAATCCTGTTCCAAGGGTAAACTTAGGTACAGAGACACATGGGAGTGATGGTGAGAAGAGACAGAGAGAATGCCATGTGATGACTGGGTCAGAGATTAGAACTGTATTGCTACAAGCCATGGAGTAGCAATATCATTCCCAGACACTGGAAGAGTTAAGGCAGGTTCCTTCTACAAGTTACACAGGCAGTGTGTCCCTTCTATCTTCATTTTGGATATTTAGCCTCTACAATGATGAGACAACAAATTTCTGTTGTTCTAAGCTACCCAGACTGCAGTCTTTGTTATTACAGTTGTAGGACACTAATGCACTATTTAAATAGACCTAATATGAAAAATATGTTAATAGCCCTATAACTATTTAGAAAATTGAATTTTTAATGAAAGAAAACCCTTCCCCCTTTCTACCCCCACCTAAAAAATATCCAGTCTTAGAAATTTTTACTCAGGAAATTCTACAAAACATTTAAAGAAAAATTAATAACAATTTGACACAACCTTCTCCAGGATACAGAAGAAGAATGGACACTTTCTATTTTGAAGCTAGTTTGCATTGGTAGTGGAACCAACCAGAGAAAGACAAAAAGAAAGCTACAGGCTAACATTCTTCAGAAATATAGATGCAAAACATTTTAATAAACATACTAGCAAACAGATTTCAGCAGTATGTAAAAATAATTATATACCCATGACCAAGTGAAAATTATTTTAGCAATGTAAGGATTCTTGGAAATATTTAGAAATCAGTCAGTGTAATCTATTTTAACAAGTAAAAAGAAAATATGTCATTGATCATATCAAAACTTTTGTTTTGTATAAATAGATGATATTATTCTAAAATGTGTATGGAGAGGAAACGAAACTAGAATAGTTAAAACTTTTGAAAAAGGGTAAAGTAGAAGGAATCAGTCTATTTGATTTTAAAACTTATATCACTATAATAATTAAGAATGTGAATGTCTTCTTTTGAGAAATATCCATTCAAGTTCAATTTTTTTTTTTTAAAGAGAGTTTTCTGCTGTACGATATGTGCACTCACTGGAGAGTCAGAGACAGAAAGTGAGAAATCCCCTCTCCCCCGGGGGGGATGGCCACACTGCAATTCCTTCTCCTCCATTCTCCTCTCAGGACTTTGGGCATGCACACATATGCATCCAGCATGACTTTTAACCTGCCAGGTTCCAGGACTCAAGTCAGGGTCAACTACATGAGAGAGAGTCCAGTGATGTAGCCTTTACACCATCTGCTGGTCCCACTTTGCTCAATCTTAAACAGTTATAAATAGGGTTGTTTTCTGATTATTGGGTAGTTTGTATTCCTTGTATATTTTGCATATTAATCTTTTATCCAATATAGGGTTTATAATTATTTGTTTCAATTTGTATTGTAGATTGTCTCTTTATTCATTTTTCCTTTGTTGTGCAGAAACTTTTTCACTTGATGCGATCCTATTTGTCTTAGCTTCCTTTTGTTGCCGATGCTTTTGGGGTCATATCCAAGAAATCTCTGCTCAGGCCAATGGCATGTCTGTTTTCTTCTAGCAGTTTTAGTTTCAGGTCTTACATTTAAGACTTTAACCTATTTTAAGTTTATACTTGTATATGCAACAGTATAAAGGTCAGTTTTCATGGTTTTGTACAGAAATGGCCAACAGATATATGAAAAATTTTTCAACATGTCTAATTATCAGAAGAATGCAAATTAAAAGCACAATGAGCCATCACCTTATTGATCATTATCAAAAGGATTAAAAATTAATGTTGGCAAAGATGTAGAGGAAAGGGAAGCTTTACACACTGTAGTATTGTAAATGAGTATAGCCATTTTATAAAACATATGGAGAATCCTCAAAAAACTAAAAATAGAAGTGCCATATGATCCACTACAGCATGTTTTACCAAGGCAAATACAGTCAGTATGCTGAAGGAATGTCTTCACTCTCATGTTTATTGTAGCATTATTCATAATTGCCAAAATATAGTAATAATCCAAGTGACCATCAATAGATAATAGATTTTTAAAATATAAATATAGCCCATGTGTTGATACATACACATGAAATACTATTCAGTCGTTAAAAACAGGAAAATGTATCACTTGCACCAACGCAGATGAACCTAGAGGACATTAGGTAAACTGATGTGAGCCACGTACAAAGACAAAAATACTATATGATATCATTTACGTGTGGAATCTCAAAAAAGTAGAACTCATAGAAGTAGAGTGGAGTGGTGGCTCCCAGAGGATGGGGGAAGGGATAGACAGTCGATGAGAACAACTAACTGTTAGGTAAGAGGAATAAGTTGATATTCTATTTCCCAGCAAGGCAACTGCAGTCATAATAATGTATTTCATATTTCAGAATAGCTCAAGCAGAACTTTAAATGTTCTCAGAAAAAAATGGCAAATATGTCTATGAATATGCTGATTACAGTGCGGTATATGGGTATCAAATATTGCTTGTACCTCATAAATATACATTTAATTATTGTTTGTCAATTAAAAATAAAATAACGATGACCGTAAGAAAGAGAATGCCAGCAGGTAGGATTCTGGTTAAGGTGCAGGACTACCACATGACCAAATGCACTTTAAGTCCCAGACCAGGTGACTTAGAAATTATGCTGGACACATGTGCGTGTGTGCCCCAAATCCCAAGAAGACAATGAAGGAGAAGGAACTTCAGTGTGGCCATCTTCTTTGGGAGGTGATTTCTTACTTTCCCTTTCTCTGGTCCTCTCTTTCTCTCTCCAGTAAGTGCACATGCCCTATGGAAAAAAAATCTAAAAACTAAAAAGAGAGTGTGTGTACTATGGGTGGAAAGACAGACACATAAATCAATAAAACAATATAGAGAGAGGCAGAAATAGACCCATACAAATACACTTAACTGATTTTAACAAAGGTCTAGAGCAATTCAGTGGAGGGAAACAGCCTTTTCAACAAATAGTGATGGGACAACTGGCCGTTTATATGTTCAAAAAAGAAATCTTGGCCATGTCTCAAACCATATATACAAACTGACTCATAGTGGATCTGACAGACTTAAATGAAAAATGCAAGACTATAACACTTTTAGTATAAAACATGAGAGACAATCTTTAGGATCTAGGGCTAAGCTAAAGTTCTTAGACTTGACACCAAACACACAGTCCATTAAAAGGAAAATTAATACATTGAATTTCATCAAATTTATAAACTTTTACTCTGGGAAAGACCCTGTTTAAGGGATGCAATTTCAAACTACACATGGGGAGAAAATATTTGCTAGTAAGATATCCAATAAGAGAGTAGTATCTAGAATTGCTTTTAAAAACTCAAAACAATGTAAAAAAAAACAAACAATTCACTTTGAATATGGGCAAAAGATATCTATAGACATGTCATTGTAGAGGAGTTACAGAAGACAAACATGTAAGAAGAAATTCAACATGATTATCCATTTGAGAAATTCAAATTTAAACTACAACGCTATTTTGTTATCTACCTTTTCGAATGACTTAAATAAAAAGCAATGATAAGCCAAGTGTTGATGAGGTTGCAGAGACTTTCACTTACCATTCCTCTTTTGATGGCAGGAATGTAGATTGTAAAAGTTGTGGCAGTTTTTAAACACCTAAACGTGTTAGGACACACGCCTAGCAATTGCACTCATGAACATTTTGTCGTCGTCGTAATTTGCCAGAGAGCACACTCCCTCCATCTTACAGCCCACAATGGTGGATCAAGTCCTTCTCACACATTTGTCTGTGGTCTACTATTCTTTCCTCCTCTTCCACTTTCAAACAGTTGTGTGATTAGACTGGGCCACCTGGTTCATCTCGTCCTCTCAAAATCCTTAACCTAACCATATCTTTAAAATCTCTTTGACCATGTAAACTAACACATTCAAACGTCTTGGGGATCAAAGCATGAGTGTTTTTGGGTGCTGTTATTCTGACTGCCCTAAGTAGCTGTTTTTGTGGCCTGGAGTGGTGGGTAGAGAAGGAAGGCTGTGCACCTCAGATGTGGTGGCACTGCAGGACTTGTTTTAGACATGACCTACTTTTACAGTCGCCCCTAGGTTATCTCTGGGCTCACCTCTATGTTTTGGTTTCATTTTTTGGTCAACTCATGCTTTCATCCATCAGTCAACAAATACCTCTGTCTGAGTCTATTTGTGCTGTTATAACAAAGTACCATAGGGTGGATGATTTATCAACAACAGAAATTTCTCATAGTTCTGAAGGTTGGGAAGTCTGAGATCAAGACACTGGCAGATTGAGTGTCTAGTGGGGGTCATAGATAGTGCCTTCTCTCTGTTCTCATGTGCTGGAAGGGACAGGGCAGTTTGCTAGGTCCTCTCATAAAGGGGCACTAATCCCACTCATGAGGAAGGATCTAATCATCTCCCAAAGGCCCCACTTCTTAATACCATCACATTGATAATGAAGTTTCAATGTGTGAAGTTTCAGGGTGACAAACATTAAGATCATAGCACTCACTGAGAATATCCTGAGGTTCAGAATGTCCCACAGAACATGTGCATTTGGAGAACTGATAGAAACTGCAAGCTCTCTGCCTATTCCCATAAAGCTTGTATTATAAAAGAAGGAACAGACTGATTAAGATCACATTCAGACACGGGAACCAGCAGTTAGTGTAATGGCTATGTCGCTGGCCTCCCACGTAGGCGACCGCGGTTCGTGTCCCGGACCCGGTGGCTTAAATCTCATGCCGGGCGCATGAGCGTGCGTGCCCAAGATCCCGAGAGGAGAATGGCGGAGAAGGGATTGCGGCGTGACCATCCCCCCTGGGGGGAGATTTCTCGCTTTCTGTCTCTCTGCCTCTCTCTGTCTGTCTGGCGAGCGCCCGCGCCCTATAGCAAAAACCTCTCCAAAAAAAAAAAAAAAAAGATCACATTCAGACACGGGAACCAGCAGTTAGTGTAATGGCTATGTCGCTGGCCTCCCACGTAGGCGACCGCGGTTCGTGTCCCGGACCCGGTGGCTTAAATCTCATGCCGGGCGCATGAGCGTGCGTGCCCAAGATCCCGAGAGGAGAATGGCGGAGAAGGGATTGCGGCGTGACCATCCCCCCTGGGGGGAGATTTCTCGCTTTCTGTCTCTCTGCCTCTCTCTGTCTGTCTGGCGAGCGCCCGCGCCCTATAGCAAAAACCTCTCCAAAAAAAAAAAAAAAAAGATCACATTCAGACAGTGACGAACTGTATAAATAAAATATATCAGGGCAGGTTTGGATGGGATGGTAGGGGGTCACGTTTTACAAAAGAGAATACTTAAACTCATACCAGAACAGAAAAGCCAGATGAGCAATGGTCTGGAGAAAAGAGACTGGCCAACAGGCAGAGGAAATAGTTGCTGGAATAGTTCCCAAACTAGTCCTAAGGGCTCATACGCTTCATGGCTTAACGAGTCCAAAAAAAGGTTGGAGCGTATTTTCTTTACTTAGATGGCTTCCCTCTGTTCTCTGTGTAGGATTTGACCAGTAAAAACTTGCACTTCATGATTCATTGTCAGGTTGAGGGTGAAGGTTCAGTACAAATCTGAGAAGTGAGCATAATCGTATTCTCATCCTTTACCCTTCTCCTGCAAGTCCTCAGAATAGTCTCTAATGATGGTGCTGATGGCACAATCTCTAGTGATGGGACTGATCACTAACTTTGAAGATGGTCTTTAAAGATTGGACAGGTATGGGATATATTTTCCCTTATTTAAAAATAAAGAAAAAAAGAAAATGTTAGTGTCACACAGTAGTGTATGGTACTTGTTAAGAGACAAGGGATATATCTGTGTGCATTCAAAGTCCTGAGAGTTTCTTGATTACTGAGACCCAGAGCCTCTATTTACAAATGAAGTAGGACATTCTTGGGTTTTGCGATTGAAGTGATTGCTGCACCTGCCACAACAGCTAAACAAGGAGGCCCCAAACAATTAATGGGGCAAATCTGTGACTTTTTGCAATTCGTTAAACAGATGGAAAATGGAAAATTAATTTTCAAAAAGGAAACTGGAGACCATGTCATCATGAAACCCTTCAAATACTAGTTTGATTGACATTTCCCTTTCTAGTGCTTTAGCTTTGCCAAGGTTCTTCACTGTGTTTTCTGTGACACTGCTCTCAAAAATGTGGGCTTCTACCAATTATGTGAGAAGGAAGAGACAGGTGCAAATCGGCAGATGGTCCAGGGTGGTGGCTGCCAGAATTTGAGTTCCTCAGTGTTCATTTGGGCACCAGGTGCTGTTCTTTCAATGTGATTGCAAACCATAGAAATCCGTAGGTGTGGGTCAGAGTTTTGAAACAAATTTGAGGAACTAGCATGCGAAAATTCTGAAGTTTCAGATTCAGGATTCATCAATAGTGATAGACCCTGAAGCGTCTGCAGCATTGATGACATTGATCAACTCTACAAGACTCATCTCAGCAGGATCAGCCTAATGTAATCCACCTTCAACTTTAACAGTAAACATCTGAACATCGTAAAGTTCAGGAGAATGCTCTTGAACAAGGGTGAACCATATTCTTTGGGTTAGTGAGTCTCAGATCTGACTATAAATTAATGCTTAATCCTCACAAAGATCAACTAAAGTAGAATTGGTGGAGATGGTGCACAGAAATCAGTGTTTTTATAAACATTTGTGAGGTGACTCTAAGATGCAAAGTCTGTATGAACCTATGCTAAGTTTCCAACAGACCTTGAAAAGCTTTAAAAAAATGCTTTTTTGTATAGAACAGAAAACAGGCCTAGGGAGAAAACAACTTTCTTAGGTTCCTACAGTGCAGAGCTGGCTCCAGAATGGAAGTGTTTTACATCTTGCTATTTAAAAGAGGGTTTGGCCCTGCTAGTGACAGTGCCAGGTTCTACAGAGCAAATATAATTTTGCTTTTAACAGGTCCTTAAAGGATTCCTTTACACATCCTTACTGTTCCCAGCAAGCCTCATAGGCTTTCACAGTGTTCAATTATTTAACCATCCCACACGTATTTAGGGAGCTTTTATTAAGTAGCAGACTCTTTTTTAGGTACATGGCTCACATTAGTAAATAAAATACACATAGACCTTTGCCACCCTGTTCCTTATAGACCCTTGCCACCCTGTTCCTTATGTTCTGGTAGGAGAAGGCAAACAATGAGCAACACATATAGACATAATTGAATTGGTTTAATAAGAGGGATTACATGCAATAAAAAAAGGAGAGTTGAGAAGAGAGTTGGCAGCACTAGGTGGGACACGTTTTAGCATTCAGTGAACTGGTTAGATTCAGTCCTACTGAGAGGATGATCGTTGAGGAAAGA